>NW_024104338.1:1037500-1262319 GCF_003945595.2 Pipra filicauda | reverse complement strand
CTTCTACTGTACCCACACTCTGGTAAGATCTTGTAAATCTTGCAAAAGGAGTCTATTTCAAGACCTATATTGAGGCTCAATCGTCTTTTCCTTCTAAAGTGCTGACTTATTCTACTCTTCCACAGAACTGCTTATACTTCTTCACCAGAATGTAATGGCATCCTAGATACACCACACCAAAACTTTTAAGCATGACAGGTTTCCTTGACTTTCTCAAGATACTGACCTTTAAAAAAAAATAAAAATCCCAAAGCTCCAGCACTGAAGGATTAGTTTAACTTAAAAAGAATCCTGCACACATATATCTATAAATGCATATAGATATCTATGTATCTATATGTCCAGATACATATACATGTATATGTATGAATTAACATGTGCATACAAATACATATAAACCTTTTGAGCAGCTTGAACAAGACATAAAGAAAAACAATTCTTCTTTTCCAAGATATTATATTCCTCTTCCTTCCATCCTCCTAACTTCCTTAACCCCTTTTTCCTGATGCTCATTAAAATTTTAACTCAGTAAAGACCATTGGTTCCTAACTGCAGCAATTGTTTAATTCTTTTGCATTTGTTCAGAACATTGTTTACATACTCCTTGAGATTACAATTTAGAGTGGATTCACCAATAGAAGCCTTGACAGCCAGTGAGGGCCTTTTTGGTCTCCTATATTTGAGAAAATCTCAATTTTATCTTTTGAGGAGTGGGCAGAAAGGAGGAAAACTACATGATCTTGTTTTTTCTTGTTGTTGTAAAAGACAACTCTCAAATCTTTTATCTATGGGTTCCCTCTTTCCTGCAGCCAATATCAGAACTGCACACAGCATTCATGAAACAGGAAATAAAAATGGAAGCACAGAAGTACAAAGAGAAACAATTCATTAGAGATGCATTTCTCTATATCTGCTGGCTGTTAACCATTTAACAAACAGAATTCACATCCTGCACAGATTTGAGATGAAGAATTTTACTGTTCTAGTTTCCTTCTAGTACCAAGTTACATTTTCCTTCTAGTGAACAGATGCTGGATTGTTATGCAGGAGTTAAAAAAAAAAAATCATTACCAGTGAATCAACATTTACCATACAACCTTATGAACACAAATCCCTTTATTTGAGCAGCATTATGCAAAGCAAAATGAAACTGGATGTTCCCTGATTAGGAACAGATATTACATTCTTCCTCACAGGATCACAGAATAATAAAATCATGGAATGTTTTGGTTCGCAAGATGATCTAGTTCCAACTCTCACTGTCGTGGGCAGGGACATCTTTCCCTAAATCAGGTTACTCAAAACCAAGGATTTCTTGGGAACTTGTTCCAGTATCTTATTACCCTCTTTGTAAAGAATTTCTTCCTCATATCTAATCTTAATCATAAAATCATAGAATGTTAAGGGGTTGGAAGGGACCTTAAAGACCATCTAGTCCCAAATCTCCTGCCATGGGCAGGAACACCTCCCAGTAAACCAGGTTGCTCAAGGCCTTATCCAACCTAGCTTTGAACACTGCCAGGGTTGGGGCATCCACAAGCTCCTTGGACAACCTGTTCCAGTATCTCACCACCCTCACAGTAAAACTTTCCTTCCTAATATCTAACCTAAATTTCCCCTCTTTCAGTTTGTACCCATTACTCCTTGTCCTACCACTACAGTTCTTGATGAAGAGTCCTTCTCTGGCTTCCCTGTAGGCCCTTTTCAAATACTGGAAGATTGCTGTGAGGTCTCTACACAATCTTCTCTTCTCCAGGCTGAACAGTCCCAACTTTCTCAGCCTGTCTTTGTCAGGGAGGTGCTCAAGTCCTCATCTACCCTCTTTTAAGTTTAAAACCATTGCCCTTTGTCCTGTCACTAGAGGCCCTGGTAAAAAGTCTCTATCCATCTTTCTCGTAAGTCCCCTTTAAGTATTGAAAGGTCACAATATGGTCTCCCTGGAGCCTTCTGTTCTCAAGGCTGAACAACCCCAGCTCTCTCAGCCTTTCTTCATAGGAGAGGTGCTCCAGCCCTCTGATCATTTTGGTGGACTTATTTGGACTTGCTCCAATAGGTCGATGCTTTTCTTGTGCTGGGAGCCTTGGAGTTGGACACAGTTCTCCAGGTGGGGTCTCACAAAAGCAAACCAGAGAGGAAGAATCAGCTCCCTCAGCTTACTGCTCATGCTTCTTTTGATGCAGCCTGGGATATAGTTGGCTTTCTGAGCTGTAACTGCACATTGCAGGTTCGTGTCCAATTTTTTGTCCATCCATCTATCTATCTATCTATCTATCTATCTATCTATCTATCTATCTATCTATCTATCTCCCCAAGTCCTTCTCTTCAAGACTGCTCTCAATCCATTCATCTCCCAGTCTGTATTGACACTGAGAATTGACCAGACCCAGGTGCAGGATGTTACACTTGGCCTCGTTGAACTTCATGAGGTTCTTCTGGGCCCACTCCTCCAGTCTGTCAATGTCCTGGATGGCATCCCCTCCCTCAAGCAAATCAACTGCACCACTCAACTTGGTGTCATCTGCAAACTTGCTGAGGGTGCACTCAATCCCACTGTCTACATCATTAACAAAGATACTGAATAGTCTTGGTCCCAATACAGACTCCCTGAAGGACACCATTTGTTGCTGATCTCTGTACTTTAAGCTCTTGACTGCAACTCTTTGGATGTGGCCATGCAGCCACTGCACTATCCATCAAATAGTCCATCCATCAAATACATATCTCTCCTATTTAACAACAAGGCTGTTGTGTGGGGCCATGCCAAAGGCCTTACAGAAGTCTAGGCAGATGACGACTTACAGAAATCAAGACAGATAATAATAAAAATAACTAGCAAGTGTGTGACTAATATATCTGTTGCAATTGCTGAAATATTATGTATTCCTCAAGCTGCAACCTTCCAGAACTGAAAATCTGGGCCATGACTCTGAAATAGACTCAGGTAAAAAATGTTCTGTGACCCATCACACTCTTGATATTTCAAACTGATTTTTTCACTGTTGTAATCCCTTTTTGTTAGAAGATGCTCATATACAATTACAAAAAAATAATTATCTAGTCCATCTTAAATATGTTATATTTTCTTGATCTTGATCAAAAGCCTCCTGTTGAAAAGAATACAAAAGTTCCACTGCTACTAGATCATGCAAACTGAGACCTCTACAATCTCATACTCACTTTACATTCATTTATCCATGCCCATATGTTTCTTAATTAATTACATTTTGTTGAGACAACTTTTATGAGGGCTAGATTAATTTCAGCACTTACTTTAACTAAAATTAAAGCACATGATCCAGATTTTGGCACTTACACTTAATTAAAGTTCACCCTAAAGACTAAATATGAAAGAAATAATTTTAAAACATTAGCTTTAACTATATTCTCATATATTTTTAAGATATTAGTACAAATTAGATTTTATTAATATTTATGCATTACCTTGTCCTAAAGTTTGCAGGATGAGGATGCCCATCATATAATGACAAATAATCATATTCTTCTTCTAGAGCAAAAGACTGAAAGACGATTTGTATTCTGTTTCTTTCTTCTGCTATTATAACCCATGTACAGTTTGCACCATTTGGATATCCATATGGGAAGCCAGGGCTTTCTATAGTGCCATTAAGTCCTTTTAAAGTTCCACCACAGGTATAAATAAATCCTAAAAAAGATACCAAGGAAACAAAAGTCAGCAATTCATTTTTATATCAATCTTCAATAGAATACATCACTAGAATTCATGATTTCTGAAAAAAATATCAAATTATTTCTTAGCAAATACAGCATTTAGAAAGAAAAAGCCAATGTTTTAATACAAATGCTGGCCACTTAATGCAAAACAACCCCACCCACCTAACAAATGTGTTTTCCATACTGTTTATGTAAAGGCATATGGTAGCATCTTTGCAAATAAATATATATAACAACATCTATGACTAAATTTGTCTGTGAGGCAAAGTATCCACATCAATTCTCTTTTTTGACAAAAGGAAGCGAAACAGTCAGAGCAAAGCAAACAAATCTCTTTTGGTACAGGTCTGATACAGATTAAACCTATTAATCTTGTGGTCCTTCTCCACATATTTTGGGGCTGTAAGAGGCTAAAAGGCTACTTATTATGAACAAGCTTTTCCCAGTCAATAATTCTGGGTCATGAAAGCTGTCTACTTAAAAGACTTAATCTGAGATACCACCATCATGTATGTCATGTAAATATTAAGATGAACGTGTTTTGACTGACCCTAAGTGGGTGTTGTTCAACTCCGGTGGGCAGGGAAGACCCCCAGAGCCAATCCCTCACCCACCACACCCCACACCCCCCGTCCGCTCCCTCGCAGTGGGATGGGAGAGAGAATGGAAAGAGTAACATGAGAAAACTCATGGGTCAAGATAAGGACAGTTTAACAGGTACAGCAAAAGCTGTACATGTAAACAAAGAATATGAAGGAATTCATTGGCTACTCTGCCAGGCAGGTGTTCAGCCATCTCCAGGAAAGCAGGGCTACATCATGCCTAATGGTTACATGGGAAGACAAACATCATAACCCTGAACATGGTCCCTTCCTCCTCCTTTCCATCAGCATTTGTCACTGAGCGTGACATCACATGGTATGGAATATCCCTTTCATATGTTATAGAATATCCCTGTCATTGTTTGGAGTAATCTGTGTCCCAGCTGTGTCCCCTCCCAACTTCTTGCCCATCCCCAGCTGATTTGCTGTGACAGGCAGCATGATAAGCAGAGAAGGCCTTGATGCTGTGTAAGCACTGCTCAGGAATAACTAAAATATCCTTGTGCTATCAACACTGCTTTGGTCACAAATCTAAAACATAATACCACAGGATCTACTATGAAGAAAATTAAGTCTATCCTAGCCAAATTCAGTACAGTGGGTCAAAGGTGAAAGGTTGCTCTGCCAATAGATTCTTTTTAAAATGAACGTTACCAAATTTCAGAAATGGCCCCTACATTCAAACACTGATTTTTCTTGGATTATAACAAATTTTCTTCTTATATAGAAAATCCATTCTCTGAGAAAAATAAGAGCACAAGAATAATTATAAAAAAGTCTCCTTCAAGTCACTGTGTCCTGGTAGGACAGGTCCTTTTCTAAACTTTTGTTCCAAGTTCTAATGCTCAGTTACAGCAGTTCCTAACTCATTTTGGGGCTTTAGGATATTTTTTCTTTCCACCAGGTTTGCAGTCTGACTGTAGGTCTGCGTCCTCTCTCCAGGCCTTCTGCTCTCTTACCCCTTAAATATTAGATCAGCTTTCCTGCTTCGCCTTTTGCACCCCCAAAGCTTCTCTTTCCCAAGCACGCTCAAAGCAAGCCCCCTCTGCTGGGGGGGGATTTCATCAACTGAGAGACAGCATGAAACACTGAGCTGCTCTTTCACAGAAACACGATATACATTTCACAACAAACTACAAACAAACAAACCAGATGCCGACTCTTTAATTATACACACATGTATATATTTGAGCTCATTAAATCATCTTCTTCATGGCATATTCACAAGCTTGTCTTCGCACTGAGCATTTATATGTGCAGAGACCCCCTTCTCTGAAGTACTAAGCAGAAATCTCTTAAGATTTTACACTTTGTGTTGCTACACTGTAAAGTTACTTTTCTTGACAACAGAAGAGGGAGACATAAAATGTTTTTATCTCGGTCTTTTCATGTTTATCTCCAATGGTGAGAAAAGATGCCTCTTATGAAGTATGACTACTGTTTCAATACAAATATCACTGTATCAGATATATAGGACAAAAAGGGAATGGAAGATCCTCTTAGAAAGTAATTAGGCCTTTGCCTCATCTGACATGTATAGCAAATTTTACCTTCTACTGTGAATTAGCTTAGAGAATTCATTCTCATATCAGTGCCTGCACAATTTTCATTGTTAGGAGTTTGTTTTATTTATCTCTTTCTGTATCTCCCTCATATACTTGAACTATTTTTAAATCTCTTTTATGTGTTATTATTTATTATTTAAGCTCAGCTGTTTTATTTAGCACTTTAAAAGTCTTTTGGAATAGAGTTTGTGCACAAGTCACTTTACAAAATTAAACTACATCATAAGCTCTTCATCCTAGAACTCTAACACTTCCCAAAAAATACAGTCACTGAAATAAGACTTTAAATAGCTGTGTGCACATATTTATCAGTTTAGTTTTTCCTAGAAATCTCTTACTGAGGCATATTCAATTGAATTAGAGAAAAAACTTACAGAGAGAGAGACTTGAAAACTAAATAGCATATACTGTAAATTTTTATGCATCTCCCCAGACCAAGTGTGGAAAGCACAGTGTAAACTTTGTCTCAGCATCATAATATAGCTCCATAATTTAGAACCTTTGTTGCTGTACTTATGTCATGAAAGCTTTCAATTACATTTGGACTGTTCTGTTTATTCAATACAAACTACAAAGAAAAAAATCAAATATAATAGGTCTTCTGTTACCAAAATTAAATTATATTTTAAAAAAACCAAAGCCAAAACTAGAGCCACAACTATGAGTGAGCAGAACCTTGTGAGATAACACACTATTTATTAAGGAATGTAATGCTTCATATTGGATCCAATAATTGGTCCTATCCATAAATATATATGAAATATAAAGTTTCACAACTTATAAAAGTTCCACTTCTTTTATTCCATACCCAAACCATAACAAAAGAGAATTATTCATATTCTGCATGATGATAGAACTTGGGTATTTTTCTGAGATGACTAGTAGAATGTAACACAGCTATGCACGTGTCAGAAGATACATTTTTAATTCCAAGAATGGAAAAAACACCAACAAACCAACAGTGAAGTTTAATTTTGATAGGCCTACTTTTTTAGTCTATAAAATAAAAAAAATCATGCCAACAGACTCCATACAACACGTACTTTAATCTCTGCTTTCATATGTTAATACATTCTGTGATGTTCTTCACCTTGGCAGTCCAACTTGGTTATGATCAAAATAGACAGCGTGCATTAACTGACTGGTCTGATCAAATGTGGAAAACATGACATTTATTTTCAAGAGGTAAAATTCATGCTGAAATAACTAGTAACATATACTGTGATCTTTTTCATCTAGATTTCAGAACTAGCATTCCAAAAAGAATTTACTTGCAAACTGCTTTTCATTAAGGGGAAGGTTTTATTCAAAGCACACAATGAAGAATTTTGAATAGCTTGAAGTTAGAATAGAAAAGAAAAATTCTTGTTGAAGCAAGTATGAAGATGAACAACACCACTCATGATATTCTTTTAATAGTGAGTATGATTCAAAGTTTCCATTGCATTGTTTTTTACCAGATTTTAAAATTCAGATGTTTAATTCTCATCAATTTTACATGGATAAATATTTCTTTAAATCAAAAAACACAGCCGCTCTTTCTGATTTCAGTCATCCTCTGATTCATTGTGGGATTACAGTAAGCATCAGTAACATCAGTTCTTAATCTACTTATTCACCTTTCGTTGCCTTCTAGCAAAGCAAGTAATACTTACACCATATCCACACCCCTTGCCCTTGGATTTCTCATAAATATGCTCACTCAGTACACAACAAGATTGTCTTTGGCTTTTTCTCTTCCTTCTGACCATTCAATTGTACTGTTTAATAACATATGTCCACACCACTCACCTCCCTAGTACTCCACACCTTTTGTTTAATCTTCTTTGTTTAATACAGTGTTCTTTAATAGCAGTCATTATCATAAGATAATTACACTGAGTCTGCATTGATTAACACACTCTCACATTTCTAAGTTGCTTGTGTATTTCCTTTTAAAGAGGTATTTAATACTTGCTGTCATTTGTTTTAAAAGCAAACTGAGAAAATGGAAGATGATTTGTTCATATGCTGCTTTTTTTCTTCAGTATCCTTTCTGATAAGCCAATCTCCTTTCATTTCTTTGACTTGCACCTATCTTAAAGCACAGTCAATAGTATCTTACAGTATTCCTTAGCCATGTCATCCTTGTTCACCTCCCCTTTTTTGTGCAATAAACCTATTTGCAACATTATTCTTTTCCCCCTGGTTGGTGACTCTATTCCATTCAGAGTCCATCAACTTTGTTCATTTATCTCTCCTGCTCTTTACGTGTTTCTGCAAGACCTTTACTCTTTACGATCTTTGATCACCTGACTGTATTGAGCAGCAAGGAGCAGCTACTTTTTATGCTGATCATAAATCAGGAAGGACTGTTCTCCTAATTCTCTTCTGTTTTGCTGCATTCTCTTTCTGTTCACTTACGTTATCATCACCTTAGATTTTGTGGTTAGCACGTCTAAGAACCTACTGGAGTGCAACAGGGATAGATTTCATAGCGATGTGAACCCACCCCTATTTTGTGAACCCTTTCCTTCCTGCAATCAATCCTTCTCATTCTTGGAAAATATATACACAATATTTCTTTCTAAACCATCTTACCATTTCTATAATTTTACTTGTCCTGTCATGCCTCACACCAAGATCTTTGAGCCCAATTATGAAAATGAGAATAGGACACTCTCCAGATGTAATGATTGCATTTTACTTTGGACTGTGTTTGAAATTTATCTTTTTATCTCTTCTCATCATGTCTTAATTCTCTTTAATTTATGCTTTTCCATTTCGCGTTATGCCTCTTTTCTGCATTAAACAAATCTCCTTTCTCTAACCTTAACTTCCAACACTAAGTTTTATTGAATTTTTTTCACTTGAGTACAAACCTGGAAGGCAATCATCTCTAATGCACTGAACTTATTAGTTCCTACTTACTCTCCACCTTTTTCTCTGCCTCCCTCAAATGCCCAGCAGCTTGCATGCTTCTTTCTTACTGTACCATGTTTCCATATGAACAGACTGCTGACTTTTACACTAAGGACACTCACTGGTGTCCATTCCTACCAGAACATTATAACTCCCTCTTTCTTCATGAGTCTCACATTTCACCTGGGATAGGCATGGAAGGTGTACATACCAGCAGCAACCCTGCAGCACAGAACACCAGAACAGAAGTAGACTGCACCTGGGTAGCAGTTTGCAGTGGGATAGGTGTCCATGCTAGCTACAAGGCGTTAGAACTGCTGCTGTTTTAGAAAAGTCTATCTTGTATTCATATAGATCTCTATGCCTGCTTAACTCAACTCTGCTTCAAAGAATCCTCACTTCCATCTCAGCTCCAATAGCAGCTTTTACAATGAGCATTCTACCAGGTGAGCAAAGCCTACATTTGATAGGCTGACCAGAGATAATTGTTATTTTCTTATGTTTAATTTCCCAAAATAATAAAAATTTAGAATCATAGAATCATAAAATGGTTTGGGTTGGAAGGGACCTTAAAGATCATCTAGTTCCAAACCCCTGCTGTGGACAGAAGCACCTTCCACTAGATCAAGTTGCTCAAAGCCTCAATCCAACCTGGCCTTGAACACTACAGGGATGGGACATCCACAACATCTCTGGGAACACTGCTCCAGTATCTCACCACCCTCACAGCAAAGAATTTCTTCCTAATATGTGATTTAAACCTACCATCTGTCAGTTTAAAATAATTTTCCTTTTTCCTATCACTACACGTCTTTCTAAAAAGTCCCTCTCCAGCCTTCTTGTTGGTCCCATGTAGGTATCAGAAGGTACCTGCTGTAAGGGATCCCTGGAGCCTGAACAACTCCAACTCAGTTCCAACTCTTCTGTCATGGTTATGTCTATCTTTGCGGGTTGCTTTTTACTTTCTATTTTTGTCAATCATTGTTTTTTACATATAATGCTTATTTCCTTCATTTTTAGACTGTTTTCTTTAGTCTCAGAGATGCTTGATAAAGCCTTATAAAAGAACCAAAAACCGCAACAAAAATCTTGTGTTTGTGAAGGGCATAAAGTAAGAAAAACACTGAAACACCTTGGTGAAAATCAGCTCTTAGGAGTTCCAGGAAATTGAGGACTTCTTAACTAAATTGACATTTCATTTCATTTTGTTCTTAAAAGCATTTTCTTTCACAAATAAGATATTTGGATGCCTAATCTTTGCACAACTTACTGGAAATTGGGCCACTATGAAGTTTAGATATTATGAAGTTTTCAAAAGAAGTCCATTTTAAACTTTTTAATCTATGATTTGTATCATTTTAATGCTATGAGAAAATATAGTGATACTTTTTGGCAAATAACTGAGTAAAATAGATTGCCTTGCCCTTGTATAAGCTATAATAAGGTATTAAAATGACTTTTCTAATCTTTTGGTGGGATTGACTGGAAACTCTATAACAAACTCAATGGAACTGGTATGGAATACCAGCCAAACAGAAGCTACCACTGTAAATCATCACCACATTTGAAACACTTTATGGAGGGACTGCTTTTCCTTCAGAGAGAAATTTCTTATCTCTGTTTCAGACACCTTTTCTGAAAGAGGTTTAGAAATATTTTAGTGTTGTCTTCCACTTGTCTCAGCTGTGAAAACTAGTAGAAGGACGAAAGATTCTGTTCCCTCATGTCAACACTGAGTGTGTTACTTGTTTAAAGAAACATAAGGTCTAAAATACAACAGGACTGCTCTTGTTCACATGGAATACATCCTGAGGAGCAGAAGACTTAAAATGGAAAGATGGCAAAAGAAGCAACTGGTTTTCGTGTAACAAAAGTACATAAGGAAATACTCTCTATAAAATAAAGATTGAAACAAAAGTAACCTCTGGAAAAAATCAAGATATATTTAGTACTACACATTTAAAGCTGAAATGTCCCATAACATTAATTAGTTTTCAAATTAACTGTAGTGTAACAGGAGAACAGTCAATATAATGTTGACGTGAATTCCCAAAATTTAAAGCCCATTGGCATACACAGTAAACCTCTGTCATTATGTAGCTGGTTCATTAAAATTGGGAAGGGAAAGGAAGGTTTGGGAAGGTTTGGGAAGGTTTGGGAAGGGAAAACAAACAAAAGAAAAAAAAAAAAGAAAAATAAGAAAGCACAATTACAGTATATTTCATCTGGTAGTTTGACATCTTCCAGCAGTTTCAGACAAGTGATAGAGAGCAGATTATTGTAAATCTAAGTAACCACCTTGAAATTCAAATACAGCTTTAGAGAAAGAAAGAAAAGAGAGAGAGAGAGAGAGAGAAAGAAAGAAAGAGAGAAAGAAAGAAAGAAACAAAGAGAGAGAGAGAGAGAAAGAAAGAAAGAAAGAAAGAAAGAAAGAAAAAGAAAGAAAGAAAGAAAGAAAGAAAGAAAGAAAGAAAGAAAGAAAGAAAGAAAGAAAGAAAGAAAGAAAGAAAGAAAGAAAAAGAAAGAAAGAAAGAAAAAAACTCCCATAAGCCTTCTAAAACATCGTAGATTTTGTTAAATTCTAAAAGGGAGTGGGTGGAAGGGTTAAGAAAAGTCAGAATGAGGATAAAAGTTCCAGTAAGCATTCAGATAGGAAATAAGCATTATCAACAAATATTATGCTGATTTGAAGCAACTTCAACAAGATTAGAAAAGATTTTGAAGACTCAGTGCTCGGAAAATCCAGACAAAATTAAGGCTCTGTTTTAAGTTTCTGCCAATAGTAATTAAACATAGAATGGCTCAGTATCTACTGTACACTACCACAGACCATCTTCCTATTCTGTTTTCTTTTTAAAAAAGTAAGACACCCTTCTATGGCAGCTCAGATCGCTTCAGATGTAAACAGCCTATAAAGTCTTCTCATTCCTTCAGAGGGATGACCTTCAGAAGAAATGTAATTTAAAAAAAAATGAAACAAACACATTCCTGCTTTAGATAACATGGAAGTTCAGACCTTTGAAACTCTGCTATAAACCTGAGAAGAAAAAAATGCATAACCAGTGTTGCATGTTTCTGAAATACTACGTTTCCCAGTGAAACATATATAAAACTTGATGTTAATAGTTACTTTGTGATGCCATTACTGTAGGGTTGAAAATTAAAGGAAGTAGCAGCTGGAAAAGCCAACTGTAGTCTTTGATACCATCCAAACTCCAGTGAGTTTTCTGTTTTTCATTTTCTAGATCATATAATAATGAAAAAAACCCAAAGCCACTTCAAAGAGACACAGACTATATAAGGGTCAAGTGAATGCAAGGAGATCAGGAGCACTTCTCATGAAAGATTTCACACTATGGGACAGTTTCTGACAGTTCTTAAAAATGAAGGGAGTACAATTTAAACATTTTGGAAAAATGTAAACATCTTTTACTAATAGAAATTAATTCTGTCTTCATTTACTAAAAAAATTTTCTAAAAAAGGTAATTTTTAATCAAAGTAGCTTTTTAATATAGTAAAAAATAATTCTTCTGATCTAAAAATCTACAGACCGCTACTATTTTTTCAATGTTTTTGTGTGGCTGAATACAAAGATAATTTTTCAGATATTGTCAGTTCTGCTTAATTTTTAATTTTCAATTAATTTGCATTGTACATTTCTGCATTTGCAGTAGGCCAAAGTATTAACATCTTTACCATGTCCTTCCATGTGTCATAAATATTTGTTTTGTATCATAAGACAGAATCTATGTTTCAGTAGTCCATTGAGGCAGTTCAGACTGAGGAAGGGTAAAAAATAAGTTAAAGAGTGTTGTTAGTTACTGAGATATCCGAGTTTGTAAGACTTTCAATGATCCCTCATTTACTGATAGCATAAAACCAGTAATTTAGTTTTATCAATATTTTTATATTATATTTATTCCTGGTAATTATTTCAATTTAAAAAGTAAATATCACCACTAGAGAGTCTGACCCTAAAATTTTTAGTATTTAACAAATAAAACAGTTGTCCAAAAAGAAAATCAGAGATTTCCTTCTCCGTACACTAGAAAACACTTTGAAGTCATGAAAAACTTTCTGGACAAGGTATTAAAAGTGCTAATAATACTGTTCTACAAAAATAGGTGAACAAATGTGTCCAACTCTCTGGCATTGATAGCTTCTTGATTTGATCTGACATTTTAGACTATTTAATAGAGATAACAACGCTAAAATGTCATAGAGCCAAGCAATACAATCAAGTGCTGTTTCAGACTTTAGTTTGGTCCCGATAGTCACAGGACCATTGAAGGTGTTGCTATTACTCTATATATTTATTCTGGTCCCTCCCAGAGAAAATTTGCTTCTGTAGAGGTAGACAGGTGAACCCCAAGTTGTTATATTACTGCAAACTTTTGGGAGCTTATGTGAATAATTATGTTTTAAACATAGCTGATGAGCAGCATCCCTGGGCAGCTGTCTTCATTATGGCAGAGAGTTACAGAGGGACAAGAAAGACAATATTAACTGATTCATCCATGCCAGCTGATTTTGCCATCCTATCATGTGAGATAAACACCAACACACAGTCATCATCATCAGGAAAAGATGAATTATCTCTCTGCCTGGCTTGATAAAGCTTGATGCTACTCTGTCACCATTTGCAGAAAGGAGAAGGAGGAATAAATATTTAATGATGTCACTGGTATCTTCTTTTCCCTCCTCCATTGAAAATAGTAAACAAATAAAAACACAACCACACCAGCCCAGCATCAAAGAAAACCCATTTCTGCTCCAGACCTGACCAGTAAACCTTTTCCATAGTCCTGCCAACATCTTCTAAACAAAAATGCTGTATCACTGAACTGGGGATATAGAATACATTTAGAGAAAAAGGTTATGTGAAAAGCCGGACTGAAGAACTGTGAAAGGAGTCTACACAAAATGTACGGAAGAAAAACAAACAAACAAACAAAACAAAACAGTAAAGGCAAACAGTGCAGCAGAGAAGTCACAGAAACTGTGACTATCTGACTTGGATAGCATAGTTTAACTTGACACGTAAAACTGTTTTAGAGAATAGTTATACCATTCTATTTTATTAAGTTATTCTGGTAAATATTGAGATATTATTGTTGATTAGATGTCTTCATGTTCATTTTTATGGGACAAAGGAATTTGGCATCTTATTGATTGGAATTTGGACAGACTTTACTAATGTGCCAGGTATTACGTATTCACCAATGCATCCTACATACTATTATGCTACAATTGCAAACAATTTATGCATGGGAAAAATGCAGATGTCTAGACTGAGTCTTTCTTCTCGGGTTTCAGCTTATATCAGCACAAAAAAAAAAAAAAAGGATAAAGTGCTAATTATTTCTTGAGACTTAATGACAGTTTGTTATATAATAGCCCCAGGCACAGTCTTGGACATTCAGTTCCTTTCTCCCAGTCATTAATACTCGGCAGGGGCCAGTGTCTTTTCTGATCAAGTAAGCAAAACACGTCATTTTCTATTAAATTGTGTGACTTTACAACTTTAATTGATGTGCTCCCTGGTTTTAGCTTATTTCACCTTTTGGCAACTGGTACTCCAAGTGTCTCATCCATTCTGCAGTACTGATGTCTGCTTTCAGTAGCTAATATCTCTGAAATTAATCAGTACCCAATTTTTAAAAAATTGCTGGTAATATCGCCAGTGGCTTATCATGAATAATCATCCCCTCTGACATGACAAACTAGCTCTAACAGGAAAGCCATTACTTTGAAACAAATTGTACTGCATTGAAATATTCTCAGTAGTAAAGAATCTCAGTACAGTATTAAAGCTTGCTCAATTTGAAACAAAGAGAAGAGAGACCTTGCTGTCTTCCTCATGTCGTATTCTCTTTATCAAATATTAGATATTAGCAGTGTCTTACCTAATAAAATTTTCAGAAGGGAAGCACTTTTTTTTTTTACTTTTATTTTTATTTTAGCATTAAAAAAAACCAGCACCTTTACTAAGGTGCCTCTTGGCACCTTAGTAAAAATATTACGGAGCTCACCTCTTTTTTTTATGCTGTTTTTCATTCCTAAACCAAAGACATTGTTGGTTACTGATTCATTACTTCTTTGCGGTACATGAAAATGTCTGCTTATAACAGAGCAAATATGAATACACAGGCAGCCTATTACATGGGAAACATTTTGAAAATATTTGATTTCTGAATATACGCATGTATCAGAATGCAGATAGACAGATAGATAGATAGATAGGCAGGCAACACACGTACCTATAATACTTCTTTAGGAAACTAAAATGTTCTTTTTATTACCCCACACTGATCCCCGTGATAAGGAAATGCTCAGTCTCATTCTGTGCAAGGTGTAGGAGTGGAATTTGGATTGAATTTTGGTAAAAAAATATTGGGGCATGGTAGAAGATTTCATCAGAGTCAAAAAGCTTTCACTGTTATCAAAGTACCTGTCTCAGAAGAGATGTGAGCACCTTGTGTGGCCCTGTCTCTTCAGTGATGGTTGGCGCACTTGGAAGCAGAATTGATTTGAATGTTTGGATACAACTTTTTGTCTTTTTTTTTCTTTTCTTTCCTTTTTTTCCATATAATATGAGTTTGTTAAATCAAGTCATCTCTGAATGTATATCCAAACACATTTTGATCAGGGTTTCTTAATGCCAAAGTGAACTTCTAGCCTAACTAAAAGTGACATCCCATGTAATAGCTAGCTGTTCACAGTAATTACTGGGGTATACTAAACTCAATTTCAAGTCCTCGATCTCTGTGTTCTCCCAATTTGTGTGTCCCACCGAGTATTGAACATAGGTTAATTGCAAGTCAGCTTCATGCTGTATCTTCTAGAGTGTCTTAGTTCTCATTAAAGTTGTTACTGAAGATCGAAGCCAAATTTGCAAACTGTTTCTGTAAAAGCAGATTTATTTTCCAACCTTAATTGTATGTCCAGTGACTTCTGTGCCAGTGTATCCACAGTCCTCTAACTACTGAATGCAGTCCAGGGGTTTAAGTCATCTTTATGTTCCAGTACTGACATTTATTCTTCTCTCATCTGCTTACAAATGAGATACAAAGAGTAGAATTTGATTAAATGTGGGCGTTTACAATGTTCTAACAGCAAGGCTTCTGTTATTATCAGTGGAGTCCTGGACAACAGATTCAGCAACGCTTAGTCATATACATCAGACTGCAATCAAATAAAATGACTCCATACAGTTTCTGTTGGTTACAACACAGATTTAAGTATCTAGATCAACTTAGATGTCTGCAGGTGCCTAATGTCAAGTGAAAGAATCCTGCCTAAGATACATCAGCAGTTTAGTCCTTTCCAACCATTATATTAATATCTTTTTGCATTGCTTGAGAAGCAAGACAAAGACAGTAGTAAATTCAGGGAAAATTGGGAAATTACTTAGTTGGGCAATCCTCAGTATTTACTTCTAATTTTACCTGTAAGGTTCAAAAGTGTTTTCTTTGCCTTTCCTGAAAGAGATGAGGGCCAGGTACCTGAGCAGTGCATACTCAACATCTGGTCTCCATTTCCTACTTGCACATTACAAAATGGATTTGGCATCATTGCTGCCATCACTGTACCATGTACAGAAGAATGTAACATGGCCAGCACAGCAAGGAGAAATCTGTCAGCACTTTCCAACAGTACTAACTGAAGTCATCACATCTCCTTGGTAATGGCAGGAGCATCAAGCTGGTTTGTTTCAACTCTCTGTAACAGGTTCCTCCCAGATCCACGAGGTGCAGAAGGCAAACAGGCTGCTTGACTGCTCCCTGCCTCTGTAGGAGAGGCAGATGCAGGGAATCCCTGAGAGTCTCAAATCCTAAAATCAGATATTTCTGTGCACGGGGTGGAGTTAATGGAGAGATGGCAGTGAAGAGGAAAAGAACAGTGTGTAATCGCAATACTGCTTAACCAGCTCATCAAGAGAAACGTGACGAAAATTGTATTAGCTCTGCAGCTGGTGCAAATGAATGCTCCACACTGGGTTTCTTTCGAGAGCGCCTCAGCTCACATCACACCAGTGAGCAACAGCAACAGCTTTATGGGAACAACCGTAAGCATTCGAACAAGAGCTAGAGAGCAAGAACAGTACTTACTGAAAAACACCCCAACAGTAACCCTCTGTCTGCCTCCTTCCCACACAAAATCTTTTCCTTGGTTATAAAACTTCTGTATGAGTGCAAAATGTGATGCAATCATGAATTTTAATTAGTGCTTAGTGTGCCAGTAGAAGTCTCTACAGAAGTAAGGTGTGGTATATTCTTTTCTGTCTTATTTACTATCTCTATAATTAGGACTGTGTGATTATGCTATCAGTGCAGTGAAGCAAGAATGGAATCCACACCCAGTATGCATAATTTACCCAGTCTGCATGGAAATTACAGAATTTTCAAACAAAACATAATTATATTTTTATGTTTCTGTTAATTACTTTGTTGTAATTTGAGGGATGTGACTAGGGTAATAATGCACTGTAATAAGCTGAAATCAATGCAAAGTGAATCCAAAAACTTTTGAAAAATAGCACTTACTTCTTGGATGTAAAGGATGTGTTGACTTCTTTGAATTTTTGTGGCAAACAGCATATGATTCATGCTGCGGGGGGGAATACAACTGCATTCAAAAATCCAGATTTCTAGGCTATAATTGCATCCTACTAAGACAGTGTAATTGTTAACATGGAAAGGCTCTTTGAATAAGTAATATGAAGTGGTATATCAAGGCAAAACGTTGTTATGATTTGAGTTGATTAACAGAGTAACTCTTAGAACTCACTAGAAAGCTCAAAGAGAGCAGATCTCCATTTAAAGAATCTGGATATATCTATACGCAGATTCTGAGACTTCTTTCAAACTTTAGAAGTTCATTAAAGCTCTCTGAAAGTTCATCATATCTGCAAAAAGAAAATTCAGAGAGGACTTCTCAGTATTTCAAAATCAAAACAAATCATGGGGACCACTCCAAGAGGATACCTTCAAAAACAATAATGCTAGAGTACATTGCATCTTTATTTGTCTGATAAATGTTTCAGGAACTAAAGGGGGAATCAGAATTAACTCTAATTGTGATTTAATTTTTTTAAGTGCCACTGGACTTAATGCATTAACCACCAAATGAAACCAACCCACTAGCTTTGATTTGAAATAGAAGTTTAGATACCCAGAAATATGTCCTAATACTCAGAAATGCTGAGAATATTTATTTACATTAATTATCAATATATTTTTAGATTTAATTTAGAAAATATGGGACATGTTCTCCAGATCTTGTTTCCTTTTATCACTTTGTGATTCTGTTCAAAAACATCACAAAAACTCTTCACTTGCACACCAAAAACCATGTGATAGTCCAGCAGAAATTGTAAAACAATGAAAAAACACCAACCCTATGCATCCAATGAAATATGTATTTTAACAACATTGAGGTATATTCCAAAATTATATTCAGAATGGAGAAAATCTGAAGATTTAACTTACTTCCTTTCTTTGTACTTTATTCTTTGTCAAAAAAGAATCTGTATTTATTCTCGTTTACAATGCTTTGTCAAAGACAATCTATCATTAATTGTGGGTAATGTCTTCCTAGATGGTCCTATTCGGCAAAACAATTATGCACATTCTCAACATGAGACATTCTGTCCTGCGTTGCCTGTAGATTTGATTAATATTTTCCCTGTGTAAATCTGTAATCATAAATGTTCATAGGGTTAATGACCCCATGCAGAGTAATAAACAGCAAGAATAATTGAAATAATCTGTTTAAAGTTGTTCATGGCTCTATGAAATTCTGAATTGATTTTTTTCCTGTGAGCAGGAGTAAATCAAAACAACTTGTTTCTTGCAATTCACAACAAAATAAAGCTTCTGTTTTTATAAAGATATAAGATATAGATTTTATTTTAATTTAAAATCCATAAATATTGAAGGTTCTAATATTATATCAAACCTATGCTTTGGAAAAAATATTAGGTAATTCCAGCCTGCTTAACAGGTTTCCTTCTGAGTGTTAAGCACTGTACTAAATACATCTCAGTTTTTGAAATAACACAGTACCTCATTTCTTTAATGAGCATTTTAGTACAAATATTCTTTCAGTTACCTTAATATACTACTTAACAATACAATAAAAAATAAATAAAATTATATTAATTATTGAAAGTTTCTATATATCTTTATCTTTTATAATTAATTTTACTTAGGACACCAAATACTGAAATTCCTATGTAAGGGGAAAATTGCAAACATTGCTATATTTGCATCAGCGTACGATGGACAATATTTTAACATCTTGTTAGGAATATGTTTTCATTTTTGATACTTTATTTTGTTTCATTAAATATTTGCTACAATCAGTTTGCTAAAATCTCAATATTTTCTGTTTTTCAGTATTTGCTTCTAGCTTCTGCATGCATTCTTTTCTTAAACAAGTCTTCATTGCAATAAATTGTATGTTGCATATTTTGACAATTTGTTTAAATACTATTTCTCTAATCTTCACATTACTGTGTAAAATGAAGAAAAAAATTGGAGATAAGTAGTTTTAGGAATAGGATAAAACATTAATTTATTGTCACTAGCAATTGATTTTAAAACATATAATCAGAGAAAACATCTCTTGATCTGCCTTTTTAACTTCGTGTTATGCAAATTTATTGCCTACTTAAGCTAGTAACCTTTCTGTGGCTTGCATTACCTGCTACAGGGGAAGATGACATTGAGATATTGCCGAGAAACATGCTGGAATATTCCATCTGGCTGAGTTACAAGATTTGCAAAATGCCTAAGGAATAATGCAGAAACATTAGGTACAGTTACCCTTCTCATCTGTCCCTGGATGTCAAAAAAAATTAAGTCTTAACAACAGGTAAATATAATCATATCCCTGTGAGTTTTACACTTCAATGACTGACCCAGAATCAGGAAGATTATTACAGCTAATGAGCTCAAGAAAGATGAAAGAATAATTAGAGATTCACACTGACCTGTTAC
Source organism: Pipra filicauda (assembly GCF_003945595.2). Classification (NCBI taxonomy): domain Eukaryota; kingdom Metazoa; phylum Chordata; class Aves; order Passeriformes; family Pipridae; genus Pipra; species Pipra filicauda. The sequence goes on along the minus strand of NW_024104338.1, from coordinate 1,242,554 downwards.
TGGCTTCACAAATTCTGACATTCCTGGTCACTTTTCTCTTTAATTTTCTCTAACTTAATGTTTCTTTGGATTTTTTATGGCAAAACATAAAGTTAGAGAAAGGGGTTCATATATTACTATCATTAATTCATGAGAATAAGACCTCACTGATTACAGAATGACACAGTGACATTGACTTTGAGCTAAGATAACCATTACCACCTGAAAATCTAGCCAAAGGAAAAAACATACTACAGCTTAGTGGTATCTATAAAGTGCACTGCCCTTCAAACAGCTGTAAATGACTCATTAAAAAAAAAAAATCCTCCAAGAAAAAGGTAAGGAGATTCCTACCTGCAAAATCACAAAGCACTTCTGAATGAAATGTGCTTTCCTTTTTTGCCACTACTATTTTTATTCCTTTATTGCAGTACAAAATGCATGATATTTGTTTCATTATTGAAACTAAATTATATTTAGAATAAGACATAACTGCATGTGTTGCAATCTTACAGAGTCTGGATGTAAGGACTTGATTAGTAATTAGAACATTTAGATTTGGAAGACCTCTTTAATTCCATTCATCACCACCCTCTTGGCCCAGCCATACAGCCAGTTGTTTAGAGTGCACCCATCCAAACAATGAACAACCAGTTACTGCAGGAGAACAATGTGGGAAATGTGTCAAATGCTTTACTAAAGTTCAGGTAGACAACATCTACAGCCTTTCCCTCATTCACTAAGCAGGTCACCCTGTCACAGAAGGAGATCATGTTTGTCAAGCAGGACCTGCCTTTCACAAACCCACACTGATTGGGCCTCATCCCCTGGTTGTCCTGTACATGCTGGGTCTGCTGTACAGGCCTGCTGTACAGGCCTTTACTTCCCTGGATCCTCCCTCTGACCCATCTTGTAGATGGATGTCACATTTGCTGTGGTGTAAGTCATTGAACATTTCTTCTTGGATCATGGGGGCTTCATTCTGCTCCCCATCCTTGTCTTACAGCTCAGGGGTCTGAGTACCAAAGAACAACTGGTCCTACTGTTAAGGACTGAGGCAAAGAAGTAATCAATTACCTCAGCTTTTTCCTCATCCTTTGTCACTAGGTTTCTCCCTACATCCAGCAAAAGATGAAGATTCTCCTTTGCCCTCCTTTTGTTGCTAATGTGTTTTTAGAAATATTTTTATTGTCTTTTACATCAGTATCCAGGTTAAGCTTTCTTTGGGTTTTGGCCACTCTAATTTTCTCCCTGCATAAACTCACAAAATCCTTGAAGTCCTCCTGAGTTGTCTGCCCCTCCTTCCAAATGTCATAAACTCTCCTTTGATTCCTAGGTTCCAAACAAAGCTCTCTATTCAGCCAGGATTGTCTTCCCCTCCAGCTGTTCTTTCAGAGCATGGGGCCAGACTGCTCCTGCATCTTTGGGATTTCCTTGAAGAATGTCCAGCCTTCCTGGATTCCTTTGCCTTTCAGGACTACCTCCAAGGGACTCTGTCAACCAGTCTCCCCAGCAGGCCAGAGTCTGCCCTCTGGAAGTCCAAGGTGGTTTTTCTACTGACCCTGCTCCTTACTTCTCTGAGAATCAAAAACTATAATTTCATGATCACTGTGTCCAAGATGGTCTCCAACCACCACATCCCTCACAAATTCTACATTCTCAAACACCAAATCCTGCAGGGCACCTTCCCTAACTGGTTCTCTCACCGGCTGTGTCAGGAAGTTATCTTAAACAGACACCAGCAATCTCCTAGGCTGCTTCTTCTCTGCTGTATTTTATTTCCAGCAAGTGGAAGTCCCCCAAAAGAACAAGGGCTAGTCATTGTGACACTTCTCCCAGATGGTCATAGAATATTTCATCCACCCCTTCATCCTGGTTGGGTGATCTATAACAGCTTCCCACCATGACATCTGCCTTGTTGGCCTTCCCCCTGATTCTTACCTAGACACACTCAACCCTACTGTCACCAGCATTAAGCTCTAGAAAATCAAAACACTTCTTGACATATAGGGCTACCCCACTGCCTCTCCTCCCTTGATTATCCCTTCTAAGGAGTTTATAGCCTTCTATGAACACAGTAAACACTGAATTTCATTGTTCTATATTTCTATGAATACAAAATACCTTTGAAAGCTGTTACACAAAAAACCTACCTGTATTAGGCTGTTGTGTGGAGTGCTAAGAGTGGAGAGAAAGAACATCGTGCTGCAGTTTTTTTTTGTTTAAATGGCTAATGATATTTGAAAAGGGCAAAGGAAGAGGTATCAGAATTTTACAGTGTTGAAATCACTTGAGAGATCTAAGGATGGAAAAAAATCAGGAAGATGTTTATAAGGACCATAAAAAAAATTTGAGAAAATGACAGTGGGTGAAAAAGAACACAGCTTGATTTAACACACTTCTAAATGAAAAATAAATGGTTTAACTGGACATAATTTTGTTTAACTGAATAAAATCTTAATTACAGTGAAGCAATTATCTAAAATGATTTTTTTAAAAAAAATTAAAAATTTGGGCGATCACACAAAATTCACATCATCTTTTTGTTTTGAATCAATGCATCTGAAGATTCTTCCCCTGAAGTAGTAAATCACATCCTCTTCTGATACATATTGGAAAAAATTCAATGAAGCTCAGCAAGTTACACTGATATAAGACAGCTGAAAACTATTCAACTACATTTGTAAAGAAAAATAATACAGAAACTATGAGAAAAAATGTGCAGAGACACTGAGAGTGAAGGAACAGATGCAATTTAAAAGAGAAAAATAAGAATGGGATATATAAAATGATGGAGTGATTAAATGATAGGTCAGACAGTTCAGATAAGATGCTCTGGAATGATTATTTTGTGTAATTCTTGAATATTAAAAGAAGATAATTATACATTGTGAAGCTCTATTTAACCAGTGTTCTGTAGAAGTTGTTCACACAAGAAAAGACTTAGCACATGAATTTACTAAAAATGTAAGATGAAAAGAAAATGGAAAGAAAATTGTTCCCACAATTACATTTCACAGACATATAAGCAGTTATGTTCCAGATGCTAATACCTATAACTACATTATGTGATTTTAAAATTATACTGAATTTTCTGATATAATTTCTCCAGTTCTATAATTTCTAAGATTAAAAGAGATACCAAAGAGCTTCTTTCAGACATCTCTTCCTTTCTTGAACCTATAGTATCCTACAAAAACCTTTTGGATGAACTACTAATTGTAACTAAAGTCAAACTGGCAGAATGTAGTTTCCATCACAAAGTGCTTGTGATGGAAAGATAACCTTACCATGATTTATTCTTTCCTTTCCCAACTACACAATGATAATGAGTATGAAATTATACATGTTTCATATATACATATGAAACATGCCTATTGTGACTAATCAAAGTCTCTGAATCTCTGTATATTGCTAATCAACTTAGAGAAAAATAATGGAATAAAATACCATCGTAAATATGTTTATCCTATATTTCTTCTCTAGATTAATGTGACACCACTTTACCAGATTACAGACTCACTTTGATGGCTGTCGCTGTTCTTTTAAGATTAGCACACCTATCACTTCCAGATTTATTTTTTTCTTAGTAAATATTGTGTTAGATTTTTTGGGTCATGATTCCCTTTTGTTAACAAAATACATTGATCTATATTTTTCTAGATGACTGTCTTGTACATACACAGAGATGTTTGTCTCTTGTTCTTACTATTGCATACAATGCCTCCCAACCAAACAGTACAGGTTCTCACTGATGGCCTCAAACAGGAAAGGAAATAAAGAGCAGAGTGAAAAATTTCTGGTTTGGCTGAAATAATAACAAAACTTGTATCTCTGATTTCATCCAGATTCTCATAAACATATGTGAGAAAATAAAATGTTATACCAACTTCTTATCTCTCTATAAAATCTTGATGAGTTCTAATACGCTTTTTTTTCAAGAACATGTATTTTAAAAAATGGATAAGATTTGACCTTTTCAGTATGAATAATTTTGAACTGGTTTGTGAACCTGCTGTCGGCATTATCTTTCTACAACTCCTTCTATGGTTTGAAATAGAGAAAAAAACAATTGTATAGCAACTCCCGCAGAATAGGAATATTTTTGTTTTGCTTCTTCTCCAAGTAATAATTTCATCAATGAACGATGATAAAGGCATCAACTCATATCTTCCTACACAAAAACTATAGATATCAACATTGCTATTCATCTTTTTTTTATACTATTACTGTTTTATTTTTACTCAAGAGAAGATGCAACATTTTAATTCAAAATTGAATGAGAAAATCTTTTTAGAGACCTGAATGGTGTTAAGTTTGATGCAACATTGCTTTGTTATCACTGTTACTTTTAAAAATATTTTTGAGATAAAACAGCAGTTTTCTTTTATGAATTAAAATTGTGAATGAATATAGTAAATTATACGAAAAATGGCAGTAGAAAATTATTTACCTGAGAAACAAAAATATCTGACATGATAGAAATTGTATTGTGAAAATATTTCTGCTCAACATTGCATACAAGATTTATTCACAGAAATATTCCTCCAGATAAAGTTACTGTTAGTCAGATAAGGAAAATGAGACATAAACATAATTCTTTCTATCATTACAAGGGCCTTTGCCTTTTAGACTGACTTCTTTAAAAAGTTCCAGCCTTTATTTGTTTGGAAGGGTTTTTTTGTGGGGTTAATGCCACCAAGCACTTGCATGTTTTCTGATAAGTCTGTAAGTCTTAACAGGCACAGTAGCTAAAAAATAAAAAAAAAGATAGGGTAAACAAGAGTTTGCTGCATCCTCAATGTCTGAGTTTGTTAGACTAGCTACTAGAGGGATTCATAGTGTGATTCATTTTTTTAATGTATTAATTATTTTTTAAAATTCTAGGTGGGACCAATAGAAGGATGAAGATGAAATTTTGCTCATTGTTCTGTTTTACTGTAGTTCTATCTTAAAGGTAAAGCCTACTTTAGTCTCTATAAATGAAACAAATCATAATTTCTGCTGGATGGCACATGAAAGATATCTCCTAAAATAATCAAGAGTACAAAAGGCTACAAATAGAGCACACTCAATATGATATAAATAGAAAAAAAAAACCAACAACCACAACCACAAACACAAACAATATAGTCCTTTCCATAAAGGATGCAGTATGATTGAAAGACATATTTTTTCAAGGGACTAGATTGTTTGCATCACATTTCCATAAACAGGCTAAAATTTTGTGAACGTAGAGTGAATATACTTCATTCATGTAACTGTGAACTGCATTCAGAGTTAGCAATAATACTATAGAAATACTATTTGGAAATGTTAGATGTTTTGCATCACAATCGCTTCGCATCTGAATGCTTTTAAGCGTTTGTTGCTTAAAAGGCAAAGCGTAAGTGCTGCGGTGAAGGGTTCGGTATCAGCTGTGCCGATGGAACTGGGAAGTGCCGCATCCACCAGCGCAACCGACACGCTCCATCTGGTGGCTCCCGGGTGCACGGCAGAGATGCAGAGCCGCGCTGGTTCTCAGCGAAGGGCGCTCACACTTTCCTCTGCAAACATACACTGAGCAGTAGCAGCAGTAATATTTTTCACAGCCACACTCTCCGAGATGACATCTGTAACTTCTACCATCCATGTGATCACATATTAGTCAAATAGTTTGTATTTAGCCATTCATAATTGGCTAATCTCTCTAAATGTTCCAGAAGTGAAAACATTATGGACTTCTGGATTACAGAAATATGGAAATGCCACAAATGTTAATCAGTCGTGAAAAAGTTAACAGGGTCTAAAATACCAGAATTATTTTTAGTGCTCCTTCTGTCCAGCTTCTATGGCAGTATCTTTCCTGATTAGTATGTAATAAATTGTTATGGCTGTAAAACCGCAGCAAACCCCACTGTGTAATACAAAATGTTTGGGAACAGATGTGTTCCGTGTAGTCTTCTACCAATGAAAGCCTTCACTTCATTCTTTCTCTTTTATATCTGCTAAGAAAAATAAATGTTATTGAATGACCTCATATGGAGCTCTGGAAAAAATAGTTTTGGTAGCAATAAAGAGCTGCATTGGTCAGCCAAGCAATAATCTGCATCGTAACATCAAAGGTCAGCATATCTCCAGACAGAAGTTTCTGTGTGTAGATTCTACTTTTGAGGTCCAGGCAAGTGCAGAGGACAAATTTTCATGTCGTGTAGCCAGGGACAGGATGTAAAGAGCACTTCAGAGGTAGGAAGCAGCTAAATACCAGAGAAGGATGCTGTTGCTGCACTCTTACAAGTATCATTATCTGTCTACATTGGACTCTTGACTTAATTTTACAGAAAGATTCTGACAAGGATGCCTGTGCAATTTCAACTACAATCCTATAAGTTGTTTGAATTTTAGTAGTTCATAATAGCAAATATACTAGAGTTTTTCTTCTGATTTTCCTTTGAAGACAGATCATCACCAACTTAATTCAAATATTTATTGAAAAAACAGTATATAAAAATCCTGTGCTACATATTATTTTACCTAGTATATTTTTAAAACTGAAACCAAACTTTATCTGGAAATGCATATAGATGCTTAGAAACTGTTCTGATACTAAAGTTTTTCTAACTTGCAAATCTAGATTTGGTGAAATGATATATACTAAGCTGTCATACTTATTTATCTATATGCAGCAAATGCTAGAAAACAATAAACAAGGATTGTATGAAAAGGGGTTTCAGTATGGACCTCCAATTCTTCTCTTCATAATCATATTGAGTTGTTCCACTGAAATCATTGTAGGTTTGACTTTACATGAACAAGCTGCAAATACTTCAAGGTTTTTAAGAACAATTCATATTTCTTACATATATTTGAGAACTAACTTTAAGACAAAAAATCAAAAGGAAAGAAAAAGCTGTATTTTTCTCCTTCATTCTACCTGAAATACTAATGATGGATGGCACAAAAATCCCATAGTATTTTCACAATTATTCTAGTCATTAAATGCTAGGAAATGTGAGTAGTTAGTTATACAATATTACATATATACTTACTGCATGCCAAGTGCTTACTTCTCTCTGTGTGTATGTGCAATTATAAAATTGTCAGCAATTGCAGAAGTGCACAGAAAGCATAACAAATATGAAAACAAGTTTAGAAACGTAAGAATAAAGTAAGTGCTATGAGTAGAAGCAAGGATTAGAAAAGGAGAGCACAGAGTATAGGAGAAAATATTGATGATTAAGAGAACTTAGTAATGTTGAAATCACAGATTCTTTAAAGTTTACTCTCAGTTCTTATTCATCACTTTTTATACAGTGTTGTGATCTTAAATAAACTTTTGTGACTCTGCATCCCATTTAAAGAAATAGATTATTAAAAATAAATCTTTCCTTCAGGCTTACATATTTAAATTGTTAGTTCCACAAAGCACAAGCTAAGTATTTTTTCATGTCTTTCATTTCCTCTGCTACTGTTTGAAAAAAAAGGTAACACTGCCAAATATTAAAGGTCACTACTGCTAAATTATCTGATGCTAGGAAAGTAATATTGGAAACTCAAGAAAATCCAAGTCCATAAACATGTATGTGATTTAATTCTTACGAAAAAAATGTTGTGAACTCAATTTTCATATTAAAAATTCAATAAGCTTCGAGACTGACATTAAAATTTTAAGAAGTCTTAACTTCTATTTAATGAGAACCAGATACATATTGTAAGTTTTTGTTTTTGTTTTTGTTTTTGTTTTTTCCTGAAGAGGTTCCTGTCATTAGATGGTAGAAAAGTGAATATACAGCAGGTCTTTTGGGACAATATAATGTCGCATATGGGAAGCTCCAAGTTATAGATCTGAATTGTTTTTTTATTTTTTTTTTTATGTGGTAGAACATGCTGGCAATAAAAATGTTTCAACAAAGATCAATTGTTCAGGTTTACCAAATATTTTTATATTTAAGAGAGTATAGGTACTTTTATGTTCAATGCCACAGATGAATATTAACAGTACTTTAAAATTTTAAAAAGTGAAATTATTTAATAATTTTAGTTTAGTTTATTCAATGGATTTTATGAAAACGAGATTCCAAATTTGTGTTCCTTTCCAAAATGGAAGCAGGTTCTGAAATCACAGTATTTACTTCAAAATCATTTTTTAATGGCAATGCTAACGTATTTGGTAGAATGACCTTCTCTTAAATAGCTTTTTATATATGTTATTTAATATAGTTCTTTAAAAATATAATGTCGTTATGTGGGCAAGAATGTTACTCTCTTCATTTAGAAGACTATTTTCATGTAATTAATGTAATGCATCCCAGGCTTTGTTTATCTGTGTAAGAATGCCTTGGAGTCTTTGCACCTTGGAGTACTTTTAATCCTTGGCACTACTTTTGCTTTCAGGCACAGAAATTAATTTTCTCATCTTGGAATATGGGGATGGGAATTGTGTCTGCTCAGCAGCCGTTCAAAACCTGTCCTTTTCAACCACTGAGACACCATTCCCAGTTGGGTCAGTCTTGGGTTTACAGGGATCATAACAAATTGCCACCTCTTGAATTGCATGCCATTCTTCTTTAGCAAAGATCAGGCATGAACATTAAGAATAGGTATTTTTTTTAATCCTATGGTTAAACAATATGAAAAGATTAGAAATAAAGCCTGCATGTGAAATGGCAGAGACAATTTCACTACTGAAATACAGTGCATATGCCTCAGATACTCTACAAGTATCCAGTCACCATAAATGTAAACATGTAAACCAATGTAAACCAAAAAATATCCATGCTAGATTAGTTAACACAGTTTACAGAAGAGGAATTGAATCATATAGTCTTCAAATCCAAAATTCATTACCAAGTTTGTACTTAGTCATCTCTTTTTTCACACTACTTCTATAGTTCATACAAGTTCAAGAGCACATTACTGCTGGCCTCCATTGGGAACTGTAAGCCTTGGTGCTCCTGAAAACTCTGGGTCCTTGGATTGGTTACGGACAAACATACAACTATTGACTACCTAAAAGGTTTGGTTTAAATCACTTATCATTAAGGACCCTTGATCAGAAGAAATATGTGTGGATTTTCAGCACCTAAATCCAGACTTCTGATCCTGAAAATCCTCACTCAGCTTAACACAGGAGGTGTCTACATTTCATTGACAAATTAATTTATCACTTCAAGCTCTTCAGAGGCTTAAAAAGGCAATCTTATCCTATGATGATTTCCAATCTAAATAGTGTGCCAGTTTGTCCTAATTATTTCTCTGTGGAGCCATACTTGTTTTTTGTTTATATCTGGGAGTAATTTGACACAAAACTTTGTTGCTTAGTGTTGTTAAAGGACTTTATAATCTTCTAAAGGAACAGTTATAGATGTGTGAAATGTTATTGGGATTCACATGTTTTCTTTGTAAAGAAATGAAAATACTTTTTAAAGTCCCACTTCTATTGTGTAAAGTATGAAAATCCTGAAACTAAAATATCAGAAATGTTAACACTGCCTACTTAGTGACCAGTGTTATCTATTCCAACTGCAACCACTTCACTGTCACCCTTAACTACCAATCCTTCTTTCCAACCCTTTCTTTATTCTCTGTGTATCATGCATCTCTTACTGCTCTGACTACACAACAAAGGAATCACTGATGCAGAAAAATACAGCAATTAGTGGTTTTCTATCATTGACAAAAATTAATTGTAGCACCATGCTGTCAATGGACAGTAGAGTATGTTATTTTCCTTTCACATTTTTCTCCCATACACAGCTTTATTCCCTGGAAGTACAAAGAAGAAGAAAAAGCCTTTAAAAAAAGTATTATTAATATACCAGTTCAACTTTCCTTGTCTCAGTGGAACCTGAAAAGCTATGTATGCTTATTCAATGCTGTTTAAAAATAGTTTTTTCTTTTAAACACGAAAGGTTAAAGAGTATAAAAGATCTAGAGTTGCAATCCCTGAAATACTTCCTCTGCTGTCCTGGGAGTCTGACAGTCAGCAGAGATGAGCTGCTTCTTGCATCCGTTGCTATGCAACCCCTGTGGAATCCCAGGAGCTCAAATGTCTCTGTCCTGTACTTCATGCACAAAATGGGGAAAAGAGCTGTCAGCTTTGGGGGTTCTATCAGTATTTTCCACTTACTATTCACTTGAGGGAATTTGTCTAGAAAGATCCAGAAAAACTGAAAATAAAGACCAAAAGAAAATTTAACAATGGGCAACACGATCTTAAAAACAATCTCTATGAATAGCTGATATGAATAGCCAAACAGTACTTTGTTCAGAGCACTCCTGAATCCTTACTGGGTAAGGAGAGCAAGCCTGAGCAGAAAATAGGAACATAAGAGCAAGAATAACATAGGAAAACAAGAAAAAGGAAAACAGGAGCTTTTATTTGGGTCTCCTGCCACCCAATCTCCATTTCATTCACTGTTACATTCCTAATTAAAGTAGAAATGAAACATTCTTTTTCCATTTAAAAAAAAAAAAGTGTTGAATTATGAACTGAAAGCTTTTTTCTTTCTGTTATGCCTGGGGTAGTCTACTTGCGGGGCTAATCTGTGCTTCTGCTTCTTTTGGTGTTTTTACACACAATTTTACAAGCAGCTTAACTTTATAGTAATGTACGCAGTTTTTAAGTTCCTTCAGTTCACCTACATTCATAATGACAATATAACCTACTTGGCAACAAACTATTTTATAGGAAATTATATGATACCATCTAATGTTATCAAGAACTGGCACCAAAGTTAGTAACTCCACACGTAGTTAAACCTGAGTGGTTTATGGCATCAGAACCCAGATGATAGTGGAGAAATCTGGCTTTATAATGTCCTAATTAAATGCATAAAACTTACTGAAAAAAATCAAAAATTAACTTCAGAAGCATAACATTGGTATCCAAGGAAAAAAAGAAAAGCTACTTAGCTTTGTGTAACCCTACTTATGAGAGCATAGCAGAATAAAGCTCAGACCTAGCAGTCTATATAATCACTAATTGTGTGATATCTGCCAGCACACCTTGCTTCAGTTTTCTCCTCCATTAAAAAAGCTTTCATACTGAAATGTTCCACTGGAAGACTATGCACTGAGTCCAGTCAGTCAGAAGCAGGTTTTGGTTCATAAAAGTTTATGAGGTTCTTAAAACAAGGACTGCATTAACAACAGCTCTGTTGATAGAGGAGTAAAACCCAGATACAGATTTTATGTGGTAAATTCCAAAGGCATTTTTTTTAAAAAGTAGAGTAAAAAAAATGGATATTTTTAGAAGTTTATCTGCAAATTCAGTGTGAAATTCTGAGTGTTCCCATCTTGAAAATGTAATTCATATATTCAGATCATTAGCTACGTATTTGGAAGACAGTTTTATTTAGGTCTTATTCACATTTCCAGAACTTGATAATTTGAAATAAAGTTCTAGAAAGATATTTCTCCTACATTGTTACTAAATGAAATAAAACAGAGAATGACCTATGAGTTGTAGCTGTACTGTGCTAATCTTTTTGTAGATTCTGTATTTTTCTGAATACTCATTTTGCTGTACTTTATAATAGGTTAATGAATTAACCTGACATTCAGGTTAATTCACTCTATTCTTCCCCATATATCCTTTCCAAGTCATTACAGATTTTAAAAGATGTTTTACTAAGTATTAATTTTTACATTAATTTTCCTCCCGCTTTGGTGTCTCTTAGAAACTTGATGAAAGTGCGCTCCATACCTGCCTTCCAGTCACAGACAAAGGTGTCAAATAAGACAGGCCCTGACAGTATCTGACCTATTAACTACTGGTCTCTGAGTCCAGTCATCAAAACAGTTTTTACCTATCTGCCTTTTCACCCATCCAGATCATAAAGTTTAATGTGGGTGACAGTATCACAGGTTTTGCTAAAGTCAGTGTAAATTACATCCACTGCTCTATCCCTGTCTTCAGATCCAGTCATTTTATTATAGAAGACAATCAGATCAGTAAGGTATGATTTACCCCTGGTTGTCTCAGAGGAGGTTTAGGTTAGATATCGGAAAGAGGTTCTTTACCCAGAGGGTGGTTGGGCACTTGGAACAGGCTCCCCAGGGAAGTGGTCACAGCACCAAGCCTGACAGAGTTCAAGAAGCATTTGGATGATACTCTCAGGCACATGGTGTGACTCTTGGGGAATGGTCCCGTGCAGGGCTAAGAGTTGGGCTCGATGATCCTTCTGGGTCCCTTCCAACTCAGCACATTCTGTGATTCTGTAATCATGGCCCAGATTCTCTGCTGAGCTGCACATCCTGTTTTGCCTCTTTGAAATTGGCTTCTGGCAGTCCTGAATACCTCCTTTTTTCATCTTCCCCTCAAAAGTTTCCCAGACCATTTGAACCCAGAATTGGGTGTATAGTTGCTGAATTTACTTTAATCTCACAGAAAATATTTGTTATTTGATGTTGCATCCCTTGCTGTCCAAACTATATCTGCACTTCAGGCTATGGCTATATCCTCACATAAACATATGTTTACACAGAGAGAATTTTCCACAGCAGGAAAAGACACCTTACTGCAGACTTTGATGTAATCAAAATTTAAAATATAAATTAGAAACCAACAAATTGCAATTCCTCTAATATAGTGTAAATCCTGTATAACAATGCTCAATGCACTTAATTAAGGTAGATTTGCAATGAGTTTTTTTCTTACAACCTTCAGAGAAAAATAAAAGGAATACTTTTAATTAGCATCATTATTTAGGAACTGATAAGAAAAAAAGTAAATAAATAGAGTTTTAAGGACAAAGTCAGCATTTGGGAGGAACTTTGTCCTATACAGATTAGACGTAAAATATCTGCTGGCTTGATTTTGAGGTGTGCTGTACAGGTTTACAAGTGTACAAGTTTAAATTATTGTCTACCATATATTTAGACATACTATTCACCACAGATTTGGATTTCTATTTCTACCATTACACTTTGTTTTTCTTCTAGTGCTTTAACATTATGTCCTGTTTTGACAGTGCTTCTCTATTTGGGAATAGAGAAAACGTTTATGTGAAATTTTGTTATCTGTCAGATGACCAGGTTGCAGAGGATGCTTCCTTCCTTGTCCCTCATATGACTATTTTAAGGGTAAACCAGTTACTTTTAAGTAAGGAAAATAAGCAGTTGACTAGATCCATTTTCTTGTATTGTTGAAGACTTGTGCATTAAGGAAAAAGGCTAAAGAACAACAACAGCAAAAAAAAAGGTTTAGAAAATGTATTCTGATAGCTATTACAACTCTGGCTCCTACACCCTCAGGACCAGAAAGACAGTGTACAGATAATAGATATGTCAGAATTACAAACTGATGTATTCAAAAGCAAATGAGGGAACTCATAACTTATACAGTTATGACTATACAGTCATAACTCATGACTGTATAGGTAAACTATTCATAAACAATATTATTATAATTTTAACTTATTTGAAAGGAATTCCAGCAGTTCTGGTCAAAACCCTTGTGCAAGATATAGTCAAACCAGGGACAAGACATTAAAGGACTCTGACAAGCTTACTTTTCCGCTTTGATTCTACTGAAACAAAGCCTTGCTACGAAGTAACTCATAACCACATAAAAGTGTTTTGGTTCCTACAGAAAGACTAAGATACAGGTTATTTAACCAAAACATTTCCTCATCCTAAAACTACCAAGTGAGTCATACCTGTCACAAGTGGACACAGCTGAAAATATATTTTTCACAACCATAATTTTCATATCCCTATCTTTATTTTGTTTACATTTAGTTCCAGAAATTTTTGAGAATCCAGACTGGAGTTTCAGAACAGCTAACGTAAAAAATATTTAATTGTGTGTGCAGTTCAAATGCTTACAACTAGCAATCACAAAAGAGTAGTACAAGTGCTCAATGCATATAAAAGATGTGAATTCTCATCCTTATGCTTAATGGAACATTCAAGATGACAATTAACACCACACTCACAATCAGATTTTTCTAGAGGACCACTTCCAAATTTCCTTTTAAATATACATACTGCACACCTTCACTTCCTTCAAAACCATTATTTAGAGGCTTTCGCAGAGCAGAATTTATGTTTCACAAGCTTAGAATGTCAGTGTTTGAGAGGTCATTGTTCAAAGGAATAAATTAAATTATACACGTCAAGAATGTCAAGTATTATTTATAACTCTATGTTCATACATACTTGATGTTATTCTAGGCAGTTAGAAGGTCTGAAAATTTTCTAAAGAATCAATATAATTATTAATAAATAAAATTATTATAAAAATTATTTGTGGAACCAAAGAAATGCAAATTTTAAGAATGTATGAGGAAAAAAATGAAACTTTTAAACAGACCACAATAATGTATATATTAAAGAATATATTGAAATGTATATGCGTCCATCCTAAAAGTGCATATTTGTGCATCTACATATTCTTGTAACCTGCTTCCCCAAACCACTCAGTTTTGTTCTCTGCTGTCAAATTCAATTGTCAAGTGTTACATAAATGTACTCTTCTTCTTTATTAAGATTATACTTGATGAATGAAAAATTTTCATGTTGAGGTAGATCAAATTCAACTTTCACACAGTTCCCCACATTTTTGAATATATAAAATGGGATATGTACACAGACACATGCATTCCTTACTCAAACTTTGAGGCTTAGTCATCCCTGAATTGCTACTATAGCTCTCATTCAGAACACTCAGAATACAGAGTTGCTTGCATGAGGATACGTTCTCTTGTCATTTATTCTTATGATACTATCTACCTTCAGAGACGGAAGAAAAAAATCTAAATTCAGTAATAGCCACAAGATTTTGAAACATGAGTCATAAAATGGACAGGAGTTTTGAGACATAGGCCATGACAGTAGTACTCTGCTTCTGTTTCACATTTAGTTTGCCTGTTCCTTCAGAATCCATTAAAAAGCCTGTAAAAATGTAGTGTCCAAAACCCCATTTTTCCCATCTTTCGTCTGGAGACTGAGCTTCAGGAATTTATTCAGAGAAATAATTCTTAAGAATGGCCATCTGAGAAACTGCCTGCTATTTCCTTCCTGCACATTGTCCAGCCGCAGCTTGCTCTCTGTCCTGTTCTGGTTTAGACAAGCTTCTAAGGAAGCTCTCACAGTCATGCACTTTTTTAAAGAATTCAGAAGATCTAGACTGTAATTTGTTCTTTTCAGATAGATTCACACAGGTTGTACACATATAGCCTTTAACACATGTTGCATCTAATCACTTTGCAAAAACCAATAACCTCATGCAGAAGGCCAACAGTGCGTTCTTCATTATCTTGAAGATTGTGGGAATAAAAAATTTTGAATAATTTGGATTTTCTGAACATCAAATAAGTTCTCAGAATAATTTAAAACTAGTACATGACTATCTGGGAATACATGAAAGCACAGTATAATTATAAATATTTACCTAGGTACGTAGAACACTACTACCGTATTGTCCTTGAATGGGAATATTACCAAACATATTATTAAAACAACCACCTGAACATGGAGCCACATGCAGGTACAAAAGATATCTGATATGTGGCATCTGATATCACTTACTAATATGAGATAACAGCAGTTCTGATTCTCTCCTACTACTCTTCTTTTAATCACTTATATTAATTCAATTTCTGAAACTGAATTATGATCAAGAATCTAGACAAGAAAATAAATAATAATAAATGAAACAGTAAAAATGAAGGAAAATTAAAACAATTGGGATAGAACTGAACTGAAGGAAATAAAAAGAAAGGAAATTTCTAAGTGGATCCTTAGTAAGCGAATTAAACAAGCCATCAGTGACTGCAGGACTCCAATCTTTTGTTGGTTCTAAGTAGGAATGAATATATATCTGGGAGATAAGTTTCAGACAAGCACCACCTTGTCCTTACGTGCAAAAAATAATGAAATCATCTTATTCTAATCCTGTAATACAATAATAAAGACTACATAATTTAACTGTAACTTTGGCCTTCAAAGCAGCCTAATTCTGACAGTGTTAAATTATAATTCCTAAATCAAATTGTATTACAAACACTGAAAATAGTAAGACAATATTTTTTCTTCCATAATATTTTTAAAAATAATTTTTTCACATTGAGATCTCAAATAAGTAACCTGAGTCAGAGTTGTAGCTATCACAAATCTTAAAAGTGCTGCAAATTTAAGAACATTTTATTAGGACTTTGAAAAAATTAAAAAAAAAAAAAAAACAGAGAAAACTCACGTCCTCACTGCCAAATTCTGAAACAGGCTGTGATATTTAAAGCTTCTGGTTCTTTAGAGAAAAAGAGACAAGAGTTCAGTAAACATATTTTACCATCTGCTTGGGATTCCATAAATTAAAGATGTCTGGGTATTTTTAACTGCATTCATACATACTTGGAAATCTTTTCTCTGTTTTGCATCTGTCATATTTAGCTTCTTGGTATAAAACTGGCAGAGGGAGTCCAAAAGATACAGAACATGCTCGCTCTTCTGGATTGTGATAGAGTGCAAAAAGATACTCACCCACAACTCTGTCGAAGATGTTAATATTTACTACAAAGTGTTTACTATCTTTCTATTAAAGTCTAAAATTCCTTGTCTATTATCTGTTGACAAATTCCAGAAACCATAGCAGGAAATAAAAATGTACAAAGAAAGAACAAGCAATCTGAAAAACATTTCCCTCAGGAAACAAGATGCCATTCACTGGCATCAAGGTTACTGGTTGTGGACAAATATCCTATTATTTAGAAAATATATTTAGATTTTAATTTTAATTTAGTAATTTATAAATTTCAATTCTAAAAATTTAAATCTAATTTAGAAGGTTTTGGTGATTTTGCTACATTGAATATTAAATTTTGATTTTCTTAATGCTTTCCTGAAAGACCATGGAACTTGGGTAATTTTTACTACAGTTAGCAATTATTTTCAAAAAGAAACTAGTAAAAATCCCTCTGCATCTGGAAATTACCGGAATGTGGAAAGTTCCCATTATAGTTCTTAAACAGACCTCCAGTAAAGATAAAGGAGAATTTTTTTTTTCTTCTATTTTATAGTTGATGGGTGGTAACAGCCATTACTCTTCATTTTCTACTTCATGCAATTTAGAAAGAATTACAATATAGTGACTGCATTTTCTGCAGTACAGTCTTCTCATTGTAAGGTATTCCTGAAATACTTCTCTTTCCCATACAGTCCTCAGAGAAGATGATGAAGTATGGGCTAGATGAGTAGAAAGTGAGGTGAATTAAAGGGCTGGACCCAGAGGGTGGTTATCAGTGGCATGAAGTCTACTTGGAGTCCAGTAACTAGTGATGCACCTCAGGGCTCAATTCTGAGTCCAATTCTGTTTAACATCTTCGTTAACGATCTGGATGATGGTGTAGAGTATACCCTCAGCATATTTGCAGATGGAATACCACCAGCAGTACTACTTGTTATCTTTCTTCCTATATATTGTCTTTCTTCCTTCACCAAAATTGTGAGAGGAAATCATAGGAAGAAACTGGAACATTATGAATAGAATAAAGAATATGATGGAAATAACACTATGCATAGACTATTTCTATAGGCATCATAATGCAAAACAAGAGCAGGAAAAGGCAGAAAAACTCCAACACATGCAGAGCTGTTCAATGAAACTATTTCTTCATTAGCTTTGGCAGGTTGTAGTACCAAGGAACACAAACAAAACATCAGCACATCAGTTCACACATATTCGTTTCTTTTCACAAAGAAACATAAGAAAGCACAGAGTTTTATTTTTTCAGGGTGCTTGTACATCACAATCTTTCCTGAAGAACCAGAGGAAATAACCTAAGAAGGACTAACAGCCGTAATATTAGGCTTTCACCAGTTTCAGCACAAAAGATAAAATGGCTAACAACTACCCTTCCTACATTTATGAATACTCTGCCACTACTGTCTTAATAACAACACATTGTTCAAAAGCAAAAATTTTGCGTAACGAGTTCACATAAATGTACTCATCCTCTCAAGTGTACATTGGAAAAAACAGTTCATTCCTTTAATGGGCCTTGCATGGATTCCTTTACAACAGCTTAAGTTTTTACAGTAATTATTTCTTAGGAAGTGTTAATTTATGTTCTCATCTCAGTTCTATTTTTATTATGGGAAGATAATGCAAGTTTTCTTACCACCATGGATATAGCCTGGGGCATGAGTCACATTACACCTATGTTTTTTGCTGTTTGGAAATCGTACATTTGTTAAAATCTGTAATTTTCCTCGCACTACAATTACAGCCCTAAAAATGAAGCACAGTAAAAGTCACACTGGCCTACCTGCATGCTACATTAGTCAGTAACTTAAATTCTTAGAGAAGAGTATGAAACAAGGTAGCATGCAATAAAACTTCCTTCTGCATTCAAATTCCTTGGAAATTTAGGAAATTAAGATATGTTCCTTTGTATTTAATAGTTCTCAAAGATTATATTTCCCATTATTTTTTAGAGGGGGGAAGAGAAGACCCAATTTTAACATAAGACAGGCATTTGGTAAAGATGCAATATATATGAACTCACTGCTTTTAATATAATTAAAAGCTGGTTTTAAAAATCTCTCAACAGAAAGAAACTGTATGTTGGTTGGGAAAATAAAACCAACTCAAAACACAATAGTTAAAGGAAGTACAGGAACAAAATGTATTATCTATACTAGTAATAACTTACTGTATGTGTAAACCAGTTGTTTCAGTTCTTTTCATGGATCACCATCATCACTTTCCCTAACAAGTGTATTGGGTTGGCATGCCAAGGTTTGTCGCAGGATGGAGGGAGGGGGGTTACAGGGCTGACTCCTGTGAGAACCTTCTGGAAGCTTCCTGCACATCCAACAGTGCAAATGCCAGACAAGTCCAAGAATGACCCATCGCTGGCCAAGGCTGGGCCCATCACAGATGGTAGTGATGTGTCTGTGGTAACATAATTAAGAAGGGGAAAAAAAAAAGTTACTGTGTAGAAGTAATTGCGGCCAAAGAGGGAGAACATGTGAGGGAAACAGGGTCAGTGAGGAAGGAGGGGAGAAGGTGCTCCAGGCACAGGAGCAGAGATTCCCCTGCAGCTGTAGTGCAGACCATGGTGAGGCAGCTGTGCACTTGCTGTCCATGGAGGTCCATGGTGGAGCAGAGACCCACGTGCATCCTTTGCAGCAGCCCCACACTGGAGCAGGTGGATGTACCCAAAGAAGGCTGTGACCCCACAGGAAGCCCGTGCTGGAGCAGGTTCTTGGCAGGGATCTGCAGACTCATGGAGAGAGGAGCCCACACTGGAACAGGTTGGCTGGCAGACTTGTGGCCCCCTGGGGGATCCACGCTGGAGTAACCTGTTCCTGAAAGATTGCACCCTGTGGAAATGGACCCACACTGGAGCAGTTTGTGAAGAACTGCAGCCTGTGGGAAGGAGTCATGTTGGAGAAGTTTGTGGTGGACTGTCTCCAGTGGGAGGGACCCCATGCTGGAGCGGGGAAAGGACTCCTCTCTCTGAGGAGAAAACATCAGGAGAAACAATATGTAATGAGCTGACTGTAACCTCCATTCCTTGTCTTCCAGTGCCACTGAGGGGGAGGTGGCTGAGCCCGGGAATGAGGGAGGTTATTGGGAAAGTGTTTTTAAGATTTGCTTTACTTCTCATTATTCTTCTCTGATTTTGATTAGTAATAAATTCAACTAATTTCCCTAAGTCAAGTCTATTTTGCCAGTGATAGTACTTGGTGAGTGATCTCTTCCTGTCCTTAACTCCACCAGCCTTTTGTTATATTTTCTCTCCCCTGTCCAGCTGTAAAGGGGAGTGATAAGAGTGGCTTTGGTGGGCACCTGGCATCCAGCCAGATTCAAACCACCACAGTAAGTAATTCTGTTGCTAGCTACTGCTGAATTGATAAGATTTCTTTTAATTGTTCCCATGAAAAACTGAAACTATTTAGAAGTTCAAAATTGCTCCTATTTTGCTATCTTTGTTCTGGTTTTCTCACTATAAAAGTCCGAGTTATTTTGGATGAGAGCATTGCTTTGCATTGAAAACATCTATTTCATTGAAATCAATCAAGAAGAAATAATAAAAAAAAAAAAGTAATGGATTCCAGGTCAAGGAAGAAACGCTAAAAGACCAAGAGGGCTCATGGGTACATGAACTACACAGACATTTTCCCCTCCATTTCCTTAATTAACGATCACATATTATTGTATTTTTCTTATCTAATTTTGCTTTTTAAAGACTCATATGGTTTCCAATTAAAGCTAGTGACAGTAAGTATACGGTAAATTTCTTAATTCTTTCTCTAATTAAGATTAGTTTTCCTTGCTTACACCCACCACATGCTGTTAGGACACAAGTATAAGCAGCAGAACATCTGTATCCCACAGGCCCTGACTACATACATTAGGGATGCACTATTTTCCATAGTTTATTTACCAGTTCATTCTTCCATGCTTGAATAGGGTGGGCATTCAAATTAGTGAGGGAAATACCCCAGCAGTGGAGTGTTGTTCAGAGTTCTTATCACACTGAGGTATAAATTGCCATAGCAGATGAAAAACAGATTCTATGGTTAGGAAATGAAAGTAGAAGTCTCTTGCAGTGTAGCTTTTTTGAACAATGTATTCCTTCTCTGCTCATATCCTTCTGTTTTAACTCTCTAGTAATGAAATGCCTAAATTGCAGATTTCTTCAAGACTTCATGTGCAATAGATCCATCTCTCATATAGTTAGTAGATACTCATGGGAAAATTCTTTGTAATGTTATTTGCAGCTGGAGCAGTAGTTTGAAGGCTACTTATCCCTAATCATAGACCTTGTGGATGAATAATGAAAACGTTGCTTAGCTCATAAGCTTGCTGTGCAACTCTGAAAACTTTTCCACTGTATCCACACATGCGTTCAGTGTTGTTTCTCAATTTTCCTCTCAGCGTTTTGTTACTTTCCAGGTTCAGCAGTTGGACAAAAATCTACTCCTTTCTAATATGTTCATTTTCATGTCCTATTAAAATTCAGATAGTTTTGAGGACTAGTGAGCACATCCAGAATTATTTTCTTGGTGATCTGCATTGGAAGGGATTGCTGACATTAGATTTCTTATATTGCATTACTCCCCTTAGAGGATGAAATCAGTACTTTACAAGACAGTCCCATATTTCAGCCCCAAGTTTAGCCAGTAAAATTTACAAAGTAAATTATTATGAAGTTAGTACATATATGTATATGGTACCAGCCAGCTGTTATCTATGTATCACCTATAAACTAGAAGTGTAATTAAGTGTATCTTTTATCTTCATTCAGCTCTGAAAATGGTATCCTACTAGTAGGATTATCCACATGAGAAGGCAATCTAGCATCCTCTGAAGTCCTGTACCAATTTTCTGTTCTGAGTTTTCAGCCTCTCCTCATTCAGGGAGCCTTGCAAAATTTTAGAAATTCTGTTCACCTTGCTCACCACAGGCACACAGAGATGGTAAAATCTGCGGCAGGTAGAAGGGATTATCCTAAACTTCTAAGGGACCGAGTAAATATAAAAGCACAAATTTAATTACTCTTAATTTGACATGGGTTTATAAGGTCAAATGTATAACATCAGATATACAGAACATATTTCTTCAAGATTAAATACCTGGCTCTAAAAGTGGAAGCACTTCTGCATCCGTATAACAGGGACTGCAATGTTAATACCAGTGAAAATGCTTATCAGTACCCCATAAAAATCAGAGAAAGAGCTCAGTGATTTTGATTGTGATGCCTGAATTACCTGTGAATTGAGGGTTAGGCATCTGCTGATGCAGATAGATCCATAAATGAATTATTTATGCTCCATTGATATTATTACTGGATGCACATCTGTATCTTCTGACACCTCTCTATCGTTAAAAACTTACAGTTTTTACTTTAAAGAAGATTGTTCCAGAACAAAATACATTAGTTATTACAAAATAATAAATCAGTGGAGAGGTTATTTCTATGTGCATGAGGGAGAAGCAAAAAAAAACCACACGACCCAGCTGAGCAGTGCAAGTTTGTATTTCCCAATCAGAAGAGTGTCTGTGAATGCAAGTATAGTCTCAATGTCAGAGAAACAAATTCTTTCTATGACAACTACAATACTCGCTTTTGCAAAATGTATTTACTGTACAAAAATATTTTTATTCTGGGACAGTCTCAGCACAGTGTCTGGTTTTAAAGATTAAAGATGCCCAACCTTAGGAAACCCTGGAGGAACAAGTCTCTGCAGAGGAAAGGAACCAATTTTCTTTAAAGTTTTCTTTTATCTATTTCTATACAATTTAATTGTGATGACCCAGATAGGTACTTCATGCTATCATCTTTTGTTATTTTCTTGACAGGGAATACAGTTTAATGACAGCTACAGAAAATGGGAAAATATTTACCACTTATAGGAAAATTTAGCAAACATCATTATATCCAAATCATAAGGAACTGTTATTTATGGAACAGGGAATAAATAAAATTTTGAAAGCAGGAGACATAAAAACAATTTCTATGGAGAATACTGAGGACTTTAAAATAAACTTTCAGTCAAAGTTGAGGCACAAAGAACATCCAATATCATAACTTATAAAACACTGTGAACTACATGCAGGCATAAGGCAAGATATGAATTCTTTTCCTGGAAAAAAGTTTAATATTTTAAAGGACTAGTTATTATAGCTTCATTAGATATAAAAACCTGATAAAGATTTATTTTCAGTCCACATAACTGGGAAAAAGATAGCATCAGTTGTGTTTCCCACACTATACATAATGTATAAACCTGAAGCTGCATTTTAATCATCTTCCTAATCTCAGTTTTTCTATATATTATTTAAGGCTTAGATTAATCACTGTTCTCTACAAATAATAAAACCCCATGTTAAGAATAACTCCCTTCTGGTTTAGATGAACTTTCAATCTCTCCTAAGAGACTAGAGGTTTAACTCTTCTGTTTTCATGGAGTTAAGTAGCAGAAAGTGAACACAAAAGAACATCGTCTAGAATAGTTCTTAATTAAGACAAAATTAAGAGTAATCCATACTGCATGACAGTCAGGTAAAAGGGTGACTCTAAACACAGCTACACCTGGTCACAGATTAGGAAAGCTAAAAGCAGAAGATTTTTTTGCAGGTAAAGGGAAGAAGAAATTGT
This sequence comes from Pipra filicauda, assembly GCF_003945595.2. Classification (NCBI taxonomy): domain Eukaryota; kingdom Metazoa; phylum Chordata; class Aves; order Passeriformes; family Pipridae; genus Pipra; species Pipra filicauda. The sequence goes on along the minus strand of NW_024104338.1, from coordinate 1,219,482 downwards.
GATTTCTCTAATTTTTAATGTCTGTTCAGCTATTTTCTCTACCTTTTACCCATTCAGGATATCACTGTTCTCCACTCACCAGTATGATCTTTGAATTTCCTAACTGCTTCATTCAAGCGTGCATGTTTGTGCCAAGGTTAAATTTAGATGTATAGGGCAAATTATGTTCTCAGTTTCATTTGACTGTAAATACTGAGTAATTGAAATCAGGACCTACTCCTGATTTATACGAGTGTTACTAAAGGCAGAATTTGATGCCTCTGAGGTCAATACCAAGGGTCTTGCACACAAACAATTACATTACCCTACATGAGCTCTGCAGCTATGTCAAGGATACGGCTATGTGTAAAGTTGCAGCATTTTATGCAGGCTGAAGATTAACTGAAACCAGAACAAAGTAGTCTTTATGGCATTAATAAATTTCCATAATGGAGGTGAAATAAGTTGCAGCAAAAGTAACAACCTCCTGAAATATATAACATGATCACTTTAATGCCAATATAGTATACACTGGCAATCAGAAACATAAACACTACCTGCACGAGTATGAAGTCATTCTAACACTCAAATGAACCTTTGTTTCCCTTTATGACTTGAAAATACTAGAAAGTTTCAGGGAAATAAATCATAGTGAATAGGTAACCAAAAAGACTGCAAAGATTAGACACAAGTGGATGTTTCTAGTTTATATTTAAAATCTTACTGTCAAGTAAATATAACTGAAAATTATTATAAATGAAAGTAAATTTTATAGATGCAATAATTTGCCATCCATTTTGCAAATTCAGTTTTAGTGTTTTAATACATTACTCAGTTAAACCATTGAAAATATTAAAATTAGACATAGGCAATATTTTCAAATGGGACAGCTAAAATAAAGTGCTTAAATCTATGACTAAGTTTCAGAAATACTTAGATTGTAACTGATTTTTAATTGTAAATGAGGTGGGTTCTGGAAACAATGCTACAATTCTATTCTGCAAATTAGAATATATCAATAGTGGAATCCAACCTGCATTAAATTAAGCTGGTCACTGATGGATTCCCACAGTAAGAAGAAATTAGCAATGTCATTGACCTTAGCAAGTTATATGTGTGCTGCTTGCAGCACCATTACATACATGACAAAATAATAGGACAAATCTGGCTAATAAAGCAGAGTTGGTGGATTGGGGAATTGTGAAGAACGTTTTTATTTTCAAGACAGAAAGATTAATAACCAGTTCCATCAGGGGAAAGAATAAATTCAATGCCGGACCCACTATATTTGATTTCCTTCTTCTGCCTCAGCTTTCCTTGTTATCACACAGTAACTGACCTGGATTTTATAAGTTTTTTGATTTTGATTTCTATCTAGTAAAAATTTTACCAATTATTTTGAAAGAGTCAGTGAATTATTTTAAAAATTCCTAGCTTTTAATTCTTTTTATCTAGACTTCCAAGTTGATATTGATAACCAGAATATTTTATATATTGTTCTATCCAAATGACAGTTGCGAGTATATTCTCTTCTCATTTATTCAATTTCCAAATAAGAATAAACACATAAATTAAAACAAACAAACAAACAAACACCAAAAAAACCAACAACAACAACAAAAAAACCAACCAACCAAACAAAAAAACCAAACCAAACCAAAAACAAAACAAAAAAACCCCCAACAAAACAGAGATAAACTAGAAGAGGAAAGGTATTTGTCAAGTAGAGCAAATATGAAACTCCATTTTAGACAATGCCAAGGCTTCTCTTCCCACTTCCTGCAGCTTTCTCTTTCTTCCCTTGACAGTTTGCCCTGGCACACACACAAGGAACTCTGCCTGCAGTTGCTCCACAGCAGTCTTTTGGCAGGGTCACTTCTACAACACAGATTTAAGACAAAGCCAAGTATCTTCACCTTTGGAAAACTGTATAAACACTCTGAAATAAATTAATCTGCTTTTATTAGGAAAAAGGGGATAAGGAGAAGCACAAACATAAAGCAGCACAGAAACAGAGAATTAAACCAAAACAGGAATAATTTAAAAGTGAGTGCTACAGCTTAAAAGACATTGACTCTTCTGCAAGCTACATGCTTCTGTTTTTCTACACAAAAGCAGCAATTCAAACTTCTCAATCCTATCCTCATTAGTATGACCTGGAGTGGCAACCTCACAAGCTCGTTCTTCCTTATGTTGGACCTGTCAGCAATAGCAATATTGGCTGTGTTAATGAAGTTAATGCAGTTGATGGTCTCAATGTTTAATTAGATTATCCAAAATATGACACAAATGGAAAAAAAAGCTGAAACAAGGTAGGTATTTACTACCAAGAAGCACAAGAACAGCAAAAAAATGGAATTAATTCTGAAAGGGTCTTTTCCATTAATAATCCTGTTTACAATTTTCAGAATAACTGCAAATGTAGCAGAACCACACACAGGTAGCTCACCATCGTTACTCCCTCCCTGTGCTTGCTGTCATGCTCGGTATTCCCTAAACACTTCAACTCCCAAGAATTACTTTCAGGCTCTGTTTGGTGTTTATGATTTTGAAATGTTTCAAAATGTTGAAAATTATAACGAACATTTATCTAGAGCTCCCCTATGCACAAATTTATGTAATAATACAAATGCTCTTTCTTATGAAAGACCAAGTTACTTGTCATTAATGTTGTTTCAAGTACTTTCACTGAAAGAAGGAAGAGAAGAAGTAAATATAACTGACAGGCCAGTGGACAGTCGAATTAAATTTAAATTAGAGAGATAAATCCAAACAATCTCTAACAGGCACAGCAGCTATATTTTTATCCACTTAAACAGTTTTCCAATTCAATATGCATAACATATTTTTTTAATGAACTCATTCAAAATGCAGATCTTAGGACAAAACGTAAGAATTCATGAGGGAAATGCAGTGCCTAGGTCTGATTAAGAGATTTAGAAGTTCTATAGTTTTACTTGAAATTTATTTACTCACTGAAATTACAGTATAAAAGGTCAATTAAAAATTAAATTAAAAATGTAAAAATTAAATTAAAAATTGTATCTGCAAAAGTTACTGGTTATAAAATCAGTGATCAGAATAAGCCTATATTTGTGGCAACCAATCATCAAGTGTCTTTTCTGTTTGTCCCTCTCAAAGCCATATTAATTTATTCCTCCTCAATCAGTACAGGCAATTTTAACAGAAATGCATATGTGGCACTTTCAGTACTGTTAAGGTTCGTCTGAAGATGTTTGGCTTAAATCTTGTCACTCACTGTTGGCACTAATGAAATGAATAATATTCTCACTCCTAAGTCATGGATTTTTCCATTAAGTTTTTTATATGAGACTTTGTATTCATAAAACAACACAAAGTGATAAGTGCAACTAAAAAGGATGGGCAGGGTTTTGAACAGCCTGACAGAAATCCCTTCTTTTGCAGTCACTAGAAGTATCTTAAATGAGAACAAGATTAGGTCAATACTAAGGGCTTTCAAAATCTCATCCTCTATATTATGCCAAGTAAAAAAGGATGCATCTTTTTTAAAAAGGTAGCACACTATCTACATGCTCATATTTGTATCCACAAAGCCAATAATGTTTTCTTTTAAAAGAAAAAAAACTTCTGTAGTCTGTAAACTAACTTGTTCACATAAGCAAGTAGCCTGCATTTTTCAATCATTCTTTTTGGTTGTTTTCAGTGAAATGAAATAATAGGATTTGCTCTAATTAATCAGTTTGATTTTCAGCAATGGAGATTGCCAGGGGAAAGGGAACCTCAGTCCATCCCATTCCTGACAGTTTGATGCCAGTGCCAGCAACAGATACCCAGAGCCTGGAGAGGGGCTTCAGGTCAGCCGGACAACATCTGATGAGCAGGACAAAGCAAGTCCAGCCACTCCAGCCAGTAAGGCAGCCTCACTGGGGCTCCAACTCAACTGCCTCTATTGAAACACAAGCAGCATGGGGAATAAACAAGAGGAGTTGGAGATGTGCACACACCGGCAGGGCTGTGATCTTATTTACATCATGGAGACATGATAGGATGGCTCCTGTGACTCAGGTGTTGGAATGGAAGGATACAGGTTCTTTAGGGAGGACAGACAGGGGAGACAAGGATGGGGTGTTGCCCTCTTTGTCAGTGACAAGCTGGAGTGAATGGATCTCTGCCCGGGGATGGGTGAGGAGCAAACCAAGAGCCTATAGATCAGGATTAAAGGCAGGGCAGGGATAAGTGACATAATCGTGGGGGTCTGCTACAAGCCACACAACCAGAAAGACCCAGTGGATGAGGTCCTCTATAGATAGATAGGAGAAGCCTTATATTCACAAGTCCTAGTCCTCAAGGAGGACTTCAACCACCAATATCAGTTGGAGGGACAACAAGGCAGGGCATAAGGAATCCAGGAGGTTCCTAGAATGCATTGATGATAATTTCCTTCTCCAAGGGATAGAGGAGCCAGCAAGGAGAGGTGCTACGCTGGACCTCATTCTCACCAACAAGGAGGGATTGGTGAGGAATGTGAAACTCAAAGTCAGCCTTGGCTGCACTGACCATGAAATGGTGGAGTTTGAGATCTTTATGGCAGTGAAGAGGATGTGCAGCAAGACCACAAGCCTGTATTTCAGGAGAGCAGACCTCTTCAAGGATCTGCTTGGAAGAGTGTATGGGAGAAAGCCCTGGAGGCAAGAACGGCCCAAGAAAATTGGTTAATGCTCAAGGATATTGAGACAAAGATGACCAGAGAGCTGGAGTGACTCTCCTATGAAGAGAGGCTGAGAGAATTGGGGTTGTTCAGCCTGCAGAAGGCTCAGGGGAAGACTTTAGAGCAGTCTTCCAGTACCTACGGGGGCCTACAAGAAACCTGGACAGGGCCTTTTTACAAGGACATGTTGTGATAGGACAAGGGCTTGTGGCTTTAAACAGGAAGAGGGTAGGTTTAGATATTAGGAAGAATTTCTTCACTATGGGAATTGTGAGACACTGGAACAGGTTTCCCAGAGAAACTGTGGATGCCCCATCTCTGGTAGTGTTCAAGGCCAGGCTGAATGGGACTTTGAGCAACCTAGTCTAGTGGAAGGTGTCCCTGTTCACAGTACGGGGGTTTTGGAAGGAGATGGTCTTTTAGGTCCCTTCCAATTCAAACCATTCCATGATTCTATGCTGTCCCCCTGCAGCCCATGAAGGGTCATGGTGGAGCAGATAACCATGGAAGACCCAATGTCAGATCAGGTGGATGTGCCTGAAGGAGGCTGTGACCCTGCGGGTCACTGGAGCAGGCTGCTGGCAGGACCAGTGGTCCCATGGAGAGAGGAGTCCACACTGAAGCAGGTTTGATGGCAGGACTTGTGACCCTGTGGGGGACCCACACTGGAGCAGTTTGTGAAGGACATACACTGGAGGAATTTTTGAGATCTGTCTCCCGTGGGAGGAACTCCACTCTGAAGCAGGGAAAGAGTGTGAGGAGTCCTTTTGAGGATGAAGGAGCCACAGAAATAACGTGTGATAAACTGACCACAGTCCCCATTCCCCACCCCGCTTCACCACTGAGGGGAAGCAGGGAGAGAATCTGGGAGTGAAATTGAGCCCAGGAAGAAGGAAGGGGTGGGCGGAAGGTGTTTTACGATTTGGTTTTATTTCTCATTATGCTACTCAGATTTGATTGGTAATAAACTATAATAATTTCCTCAAGTTAAACCTGTTTTGCCCATGATGGTAACTGGTGAGTGAACTCTCCCTGCCCTTTATCTCAATTCATGAGCCTTTTATTATATTTTCTCTCTGCTGACCAGCTAAAGAGGGCAATGACAGAGCAGCTTTGGTGAATGCCTGGTGTCTAGCCAGGGCGAACCCACCACAGGCTTTATTTTAATACCATGTGAATACAAAAAGTTGTCTGTTGCCCAGGGGATGTTTCATATAATAATAACTGAGAAACACCTGGAAAAAGAAGAAAAAAATCCCTGTAATTCAAGGAAGTACTTAAATTTAATTGCCTAATTTTAAATATGTGCTGAACTGTCATTTATTTTAATGAAACTTCAGCTTTATGTATAAGGCTATTGAAGACATTTTCTGCTGCCAAATGAAAGGTTATTCCTATGAAGAGTTAATATTTGTTTACTCTGAATGTCCTTGCTTTCCTTTGCTTTTCTCCTCTTTGTTAATTTGTTTGTATTTTCAAGTGTTTTTTATATCCTCAATTTACCTAATAAGCTTTGAAAATCGTCTTCTAAGAAATAAGAAGAAAAGAAATTGGATTTTTTTTTTCAGATAGAATTGCTTTTGCTTTAAAATATTCTGGTAAATAGTCTCTGGGAAATATGCTATTGCATGCAATGCTGAAGTGTTCTATGGTATAATAATTAAAACATCAGATGCAATATATAATTGTATAATTGATGTATACATGAAAAATATTCTTACTCAATGCTTTTTTTTTTCTCAATGCTTTTGCCTATTATATTGGTTAATTTCTGAAAGAAAAACCAGTCCTTCCAAACATATGCACTTATTGCATACACATTTTCCTGCTCTTTATAAATGCTTGGGAGAAGTGGATGTGCCGACTGCAAGGTGATTTCTGTGAAATCTACAAAATCTGGATGAAAGGACTTCAGAATTGTTGAAAAAAAAAATAAATATGCTGGAGGCAATCTAAGCTTTTACCTAAGTTAAACACAAGTCACACACAGACAGGAGTAGAACAGCTCTGTTCTAGCTTACAACATGCTTTTTTTAGATGGCCCCTGGAAAGAAGGGAGGGAAGGCAACAATACTAAGGGAGCAAATGAATGCTGTTTGTTCTATGATACCCATTTAATTGAATCCAGCCACACAATTAACTTTACATATTAAGAAATTTGTCTGATTCTTCAAGTCCTGTGGGAATTTTGCCACTCACTTCAACAGGAAAAGAACAGAAAGAGTTAACAGGATTATTTCCCTGTAAATTAAATTAAACTCGTGTGTGCAGGATCAGACATACAAGTAAAAACACACAGATAGGTATTATCTGCATAATGTACAGATATTTCATCATTTTCCCTAATATTTTGGCTCATAATCATAGAATCCTTTGCAAATATTATTTGGTCCCTATGATATTCCTTTAGGGAATGAAAAGGAGTTTTCTCTGCTTACAAAACATTTTTTTTTTGTAAAAGCGAAGCTGTAGCAATGAATGATTGAATTTTACATAAAGGTTTGAACATTTATTTTATTATATACTATGCATTAGAAGTTTTAAAAATGAAGAAAATCTACATGTGGCTAGTAAAAAGAATGTTTCATATATGATGAAACTGATGAAATTCAGAATTCACATGCTGAACTAATCTCATGCAGTTTAGACCCACACACAAAGATTTTTAGAGAAGTCAGTTTTATGAGAATGAATTATAAAATGCAGGATAAATAATGTCAGAAGCCTGCCAAGAGCAGCAGACTAAAGAGATGAGAGACTGACTTCCCATTATCAAAATGCACTGACAACAGAGCAGTAACTGCATCCCCTATTTCTCGAATACTAAAATATTATTTTAGCATTATTGTTGTGAGCATTTCTTCTTAAAAGCAAACAAATAAACAAAAAAAAAAAAAACAAACACCAAAAAACAAACTCACACCAAAACCAAGGTCTAGCTGGTTTAGTTTCAGCAGTCATGTACAGTAAATGAAAGCAGTTCTCTCTCCCAGCAATATAGATGACAAACAAGGTCCATGTGCATGCCAAGTTTTTCTGCAGACGTTGTAGCACAAAATAGAGAACGTTTAATCCCTTATAGCACAAAGAGTTGCATTGGCTTCAACTCAGCTATGAGAAACAGAGCAGTTACTGTGTTTTCGCACGTAGCCGTTTCATGCATGGCCAGTGAATTACTTCTGAGGCATTCATATTTTGGGAATTTACAAAACCAGAGGGAAGGAAGGGATAGATATCCACAGCAAAACAAGATCCACACACTTTTTAAAATACCTATCTGACACACCAAGAAAAGCCAGAAGTAAGTGCAATTCCTTGAACAAACCATGTACTATTCGACAATAGTTTTTTTAATCCTGGTTATTAAAAAAAAATTCCCAGTGTAAGAAACTTAGGCCAAGGTATTTCAATTCAAATATGTTTTCATAATTATTAAGATGTATCTTTACTACCTGCTATTTTGACCCTTAAGAAAACGTTTTCCAGTCCTTCCACTATAGATCTCCCAAACATATAGTGATGGGTCCATACATAGCAAATCACATGTCCATGATTTGTTCTGTCTAATGCATAAGTGTTGATGTAGGTGAAATATTCCTTTCACCTACAGGGTTTTTTATAAAGTACTGGGCACACAGAAGTGTTACACTAAGTTGGGGATTAAATAAGTTACTTGGAAAACCACTAAAGCAACTGGAATTCGAATCAAAGTACCTCTGAAGATTTGAGCATGTTAAGTGTGAAACCTTCAAAGTCTGCTTCGCCACCATAAAAAAAATTGTACAAAATAAACTTAAAAGCCTGGGTTCCTTTAATCAAGAACAATGAAGACTAGATATTCAGAAAAAGATTTGCATGAAAGTCCAAAAGAGAGTAACACAGACCAGTAACACCTGGTCTGAATCAGCATCAGTCATAGCACTGCTGAATTGGTTTTATTATTTCTATTTAATACTTTTGAAATTGCCAAATGAAATCGTTTATGTAGATCAGAAAATGTCATATAAGTAACACTGCATACTAGGACAAGGTTAGGAAGCGATGGATTGGGCATCTGAGCTACCCATTGAACTACCTTGTGTGTACTTATGTGGTAAGATCACAGAATCACAAAATTACAGAATCTGCTGAGTTGGAAGGGACTCACAATGATCATCAAAGTCCAGCTCCCAGCCCTGCACAGGAGTCTCCTCAAGAGTTACATCATGTGCCTGAGAGTATCATCCAAATGCTTCTTGAACTCTGTCAGCCTTGGTGCTGTGACCAGTTCTCTGGGGATTCTGTTCCAGTGCCCAACCACCCTCTGGGTGAAGAACCTCTTTCTAATATCCAACCTAAACCTCCCCTGACACAACCTCAGGCCATTCCCCCGGGTTCTGTCACTGGTCACCACAGAGGAGAGATCAGTGCCTGCCTCTCCTCTTGCCCTCACAACGAAGTTGCAGACTGCAATGAGGTCTCCCCTTGGTCTCTGCCTTGTGCTTCAGTGTGTTCCTCACTGTTGCATAAAGAGGGGTTTGGATACATAAATTTTATCTCTATGAAAATTATGATCCAGAAATCTCCTTTTTCACTGATATCTTATTTGGGGAAGAAAACAACTCAGTATTACTAAATATCTTACTTAAAAGTTCCATGGATGCCTAAAAACCCACTCTGAACATGTCTTTTGTTTCAGTATGATGGTGTTGAGACACTGAGAAGGTATCTGACAGTTAGCCTGGACTTGACCTAAACAAGATCAAGGACATCTTTTTTCTCATGCCTTCAGAACATCTAGTAGGCATTCTCAAAATACTCTAGAAGACTAGGTCTCTGCTCTGTCTTAATCTTTTGCGTTCAAAGAAGGGCAATGAAGAAGGTGAAGGGTCTAGAAAACATTTATTTCAAGGAGTGGCAGAGAGAAGTGGGATTGTTTTGTCTGGAGGAGGCTCAGGGGAGACCTCATCGCTCTGTACAACTACCTGAAAGGAGGTTGTAGTGAGGTGAGGTGAGGGTTTGGTCTCTTCTGCCATGTCTCAAATGAAAGGGTGAGAGGAAAGGGCTTAAGTTGAACCAGGAGAGGGTCAGATGAGTTATCAGAAAGAAAAAAAATCACTTAATGAGTGGTTAGACACTGGACTAAGTTGCCTAGGGATGCCGTGTAGTCACCATCTCTGGAAGGGTTCAAAAGGGGTCTGGATGTGACACTTGCAGATATGGTTTAGGGGTGATTATGGTGGTACTGGTTTGATGGACTAAATATTATTAAAGGTCTCTTCCAATCTAGATGATTCTGTGATTTTTATAAAATGCTATGAGGGTCACAACTTTACTCAAAATACATCAATTTAACGTGATGCTCTGTTCCTCTTTCTGTTCTCAAAAACCTCCCAGAGGAAAAAAAAATAAACAGAAATACTACAATGAAGATTGTAATTATAGTATTCCTCCTTGTTCAGAAATTGTCACTTCTTCTTCAGGGAATTCAGTTGTCTTCTAGATTTACCTAAACAGACTGTGATTCTTGGACATTTTCCAGTCCCCCATTTGTAGTCATTCTATTGTTATCTGGCAAATGGTAAGAGGAGGAAAAAAAAAAGAAAATAAATATACATTCAGACGGGAGGGAAGATCAAGAATACAAGCACGATCAAGAATAAAATATTCTTGGTTCATGCAGTAATAACCACTGAAATAATTTTTCTTTCTGAGTTATACATCAAACCAAATGATGGATATAAAGTTTTAAGCAGAATTCCCTGCCTTGAGTCTTATAATAGCTGTTGGCCAATACAACTATAGCAAACATGGACAACTGCCTGCAAGCCTCAGAGAAAAAAAAAAAAACAAAGAGAGGTAAATTTAAAGTTTATATTGATTTGAACTTGTAATGAACATAGCAAATACATTCCAGGACATAATATTTACATACAACTGAGACACCGAAATGTGAAACTGCAAGACAAATACCAGAGCCTGTATCTCCATTACTTTGCATGTGGTCTGATTTTCTACAACCTTCCAAGCCCTTTTATCACTGCAAAATTATTACAAGAACAATTAGAGGATAGAGCTAAAAATTCATTAGTATCTTACAGATTTATTCATGTCTAAACAATAGCAATGTAGTGGAGAAACATATTAATAATAAATACTTCAGTATGTTATTTATTACAGCACTGATCATTACATATTAGAATGGATACCAAGGGGGTAAAGAAAGTTTGGTCCATTTATTTTTCTGGATTTCTAAATTTTGCAGCATATTGTGAAGGTAGTGCCATTTTTCTGCAATCCAGGGGAGAGAATTTACTGAGTAGATGTCAAAATTACCACTCTGATGTTTGGCAGAGATATGCGTTCCACTTCTATTGAATGAAATGTGGACAAGAATATAGACCTTTACAATGCATATTTGAGAAAGATCAGGCTATTTACAGACTGGTAGGCATATTTTTACTGAATATCTAACCTATAATGTGAGAACTCGTTGTTCATTAGTTCATGCTAGGAAAAAAAATCCTTCAAGAAACCACAAAATTTTTCTTTATTGCAGATTGATAATTGATTAAATATGAAAAAGTTCCAGTAAAAGTATGAAGTTGTTTGTGACATTTAAGCAAAGTATTTTCCATTTTGGACTTTAATATTAAAAAAAAAACCAACAAAAAACAAACTTTGAAGATAATTAGGTTATTGTTGCATGCATTTTGATTAATCATTAGCCAGTTTATTGAAACATGCTTAGGAGATTAAAAACTTTTGAAGTCCAGTTTATTTACAGGCCAAGAACTCCACAGAGATGAGGTCTGATTCTTCATCTCTGTGAATGCTTTTTTGCCATTAATGTCCTTGAAAATAGACATAAATTACTATTGCCATTGGAAATGCAAAATTATGACTTGGTTTTATTTATAGAAACTGTGCTTTTCAAAAGCAACAAGCAGTTGACAATTAGACCCACTGAATCAACTACATATGTAGTTTCCACCATTATTATGTGACGATATTTCTGAAATACTGACATATACAAGGTGCATTTTGTGCTACACGCTGCACAGACAGGAAGGACACCGATTTCAATTTGAGAAGGCTGCAGTCTAAACAGAATGCAGGATACTGCAAGTGCATGCAGACTAGGGAGCACAAGAGTGTTGAGACTAGGGAGCACAAGGAAACAATGAGATGATGCTAATCATCATAAACTGTGGTGCTCTCAGCTCATCACCTGTCTGACAGGTACCAGGTTTGGAGAAATTGCAGCAAAGGAGTCTCTTAAAAAGGAATCATTCATAGAACATGTCAAAAACCTTATATAGCTTCCTTCTTTACCAGTCTCATTTACCAGACCTCCCACATATGCTGTGGAAGTACAGTTATTTGTATATTTTATTCAATACTAATGAGTCTCATATGCATTTATTGTATGTGTGTCCTTTTCCAATGGTTTTGACTCTATGTACATGTATGTCCCTAGTAACTAGCTCCTAGTGACTAATGTTTCACATAGTAAAGGCAAAGTTTCTCAGAAGTCTGTCAGAAAAAGTAAAACCTAAAAATTAAAGGCTTGTGTCACTTTCATTTTATATATTATTGCACTAGTCTGACTATTTTATATGGAAGGCAGATCAGTACTGAAAAGTGGCATAAAACCTAACATCTTATTGGAAAAAAAATAGCAGTTTACAATAATACAAAACACCTCTTGGAGATTATTCCCTTATACCTAGTAAGATATGTAAGACAACATGGTTAGTATTTTACATTTACTCACAGAAAAGGAGAGGATTTATCATGGATCAGTGTTAACAGAGCCGTCCTGGAATCAGGAGACATGGCTTCAGCTTGCTGCTTGACCAAAGACTTCTGTAACTTTGGGAAGTCACTTGGGACATTTTAAAAATTCTTTAAGATTTTTAAAAGGTATTTTCCAGCTAGGCCACAGCACGACTTTGAAAAATGTAGTACCTAATACCTATTGAAATAATGGGTCTTAGACATTTAGGCTTCTGTCAGTTCCGCTAGGAACTTTCCTGGATCATTAGGTACCTAAATACCCCGAAAGAATCTGGCCCATAACTGACTTGCAGAAAGATTTTCTATCTGCAAGCAAGGTAATAGGTAATAGCGTTCCCTCATGACATTGGTATAAGGAAACATGCATTAAAGATTATAGCACTGCTAGATATTAAAGGATGGGATGGTATATCAATGTGTAAGACAGATCATTAAGAAATGTCATTGCAGAATATTAATGGTGCAGTCACATCTGGAAAACTGCATACCTAGTGCCCAGCCCAGAGATGACACTGCAGAATTAAAGGTGGTTTAAAGACTGCGACAAAAAGGATTAACTGCATTGAAAAAAAGATTTGAATGGAACTTGAAAAGACTTGAGAGAATCTCAGTGACTTAAAAACCAAAAAAGCAACCAAACTTGCAATCAAGATCTTATGTTAAATGATCTGCTCTGCTCACTGTTCTACATCCCCTGTGCTTTCTGTCAATTTCCTTGAATTCACACATTGGTCTAACATGTTTTAGCTCTATTTGTTTTGCTTTTCTCCTTTTTTTCTGATGCATTATCTGTCAGATACTTTGTAGCAATAAAGGTATTTTATAATAAAAGTCAATATCTGTATGTGTTTAATTTCAGAATATATTTTTCTCTGTTTCTTTTTTTTTTTTTTTTTTTTTTTTTTTTTTTGGTTAGTCCTGAGTTGGCTATCCTCTTTTCTCTATAGCTACTGTATAGATCAAAGGAACACTTCAAATGTCCATTGAAATACACGTGAATTTAATGTACGGCACTGCTAATGACTGAAGATTTTGCATGGACTTAATGTACTGATGAAGTACCAACCGTCAATAAATTGTGTGATAGAAGATAATCCAAAGTTCTGCAATGCATGATAGAGTTAAAAAAGTCATAAATACTCTCACAACATGACAGACTATGTCTAATTTATCTGTTCTGGATCAGCTGTCTTTAGAATTTGTTCTGGAAACATTTTTCCTCTCCTTTTTCCTCCCTAACAGTTCTGCTTCACATATACTGCATTTCTATTTTACTATCACTTCGTATTATCTTAGTGGACTTATGGACCAGGATTTTCCACAACAGCATCTTTGTTGCACTGCTGTATTTGAAAGTAAGCCTGTTATCCCAAAATAGAGAAGCCCACTCTTGGCATGTGAGTAAAGCAATTCAATTAGAAATGGGTAAGTTAAGGCAACTATTATTAGGAAGGGGAGTGAGTCTGACAAATAATCCCTATTTCTAATAAATCACTATGAAACAGATAATACTATGAAGAGAGACCACTGAGAAAACTGGACCCAAGTCTTAATTACCACAAAACATTTTACATCCCACTAATAGAATAAATGTATGTGACAGTTAATGTACTGACTGGAAAAACAAGACCAATTAAAATCCTCATAGTCAGCTTGAAAGTTTTTGAAACATACTTCAACATCCGCTGACTAGAAAGGACTATCACATTTTTTATGTCTAAGCAGTATTATCAAAATCCTTTAAGAAAAAGTTAACTGTCAGAGACTATTAGAAAACTAGTATTCTGTGAAGGATAATTTTTCTTTACTAACATCTCAAAACAGTGATAGTATTTACTAGGTGACACCACACGAAGTGCAGCTTTTAAATATGCTGCTCCTTATCAGTGGTAGAGAGAACTGAGAATTGAATTTTGGAATAAAACTAAACAAATCACTGGGCAGATCATCTGCCTGGGTGTCACCTTCTCTCCTACACTCCTATTTTCCTTTCCATGACTTCAAACATAGAACATTTGTGGCTTATTTTGAATGTCAGACCATGATTATATTACCATATATTTTAATTTCTTTTTAGCAATGAAAAAGAAATATTTCTGTGTGTTACAGTTTTAAGCAATTAGTGCTGGATTTACATATGTCACTACTCACATCTGTGATGTCTGTTTTGCTATGGACCTGAAAGCCTGTGAACTCAGCAATGGGCCCAATGAACTGTGCAATGCTGAAGTATAGTGCTGTTTGGTTCAGCATTTGACTGTGAAAAGAACTACATGTAATCCAGAAACAAAGTGGTAGGTATGGCACACTTTGAGACACTATGTTTTAGACAATTGACAGGGAACTTTTATTTAATTATTTTAAATAGTTAAATCTTATTTATTTATTTATTATTTTAATTACTTAATTAATTTAATTTTTTAATAATTTATTTTATTTAATTATATTTTCCCCTATTGAAATAACAAATGATAATTTAAACTGATTGATATGCTAATTTCTTTAATGACTCACTAAAGTTTTTACCTAGTGTATAATATGTGAGGCAAATAACAGCTTCATCAGATAACTCTTTCCTTTTGTTCTATACATATTTTAGGTATAGATATGAAACAATGGATAGAATTCTGCTTCAAAGAGCATTTTAACTTTTTCTCACTGCTAACATAGTAAGGTTCTGGCACTTCCCTTCATAAAGACTAATAACACCAGTTGCCTGAGATATTTTTTCAGATAGTAAACTCAAGAATATATAAGCTAAGAAATGTCATAATGACATATGTTCCTATTTTCAAAAGCTGCAATGAAAATGTCCTTTTAGGATGAACATTTTCTCTATGAGATGTATAATGTTAATATTATGTACTGCATGAAAACCAGATCACCATCTAAAGGAGGTTGCTCAAGATAAGGCAGAACTAAGGTAGAATTGAAATCTGGTAATTCTGCTGTAAACTTCCTTAGAAAGTCTATTGCCAGCTGGAGAGAAAAAATAAAAATAATTTTTAAAAGTTACAATAAATCTGCTTTAACGACTTTGCATTGAGATCTACAGATGGCTCCCTGAAGTTGCAACTCCCCATTACATCTCAACACATTTGCAGTTCAGACATTTTCACTAACCAAGGCACTTGTAACTGTACATAGATTAACTTCCTTTCATTATGTTCCTCTTAGAAAAATCCCCTCCCACTCCCTTATCATTCACATGTCCCTCAACGTACAAATATTTTCATACAATACAATAACTGGCATTAGCCACAGAGATCCGTGAACACACTAGGGTAAGGAAGCTGGCTGCTAAAGAAACTGCCCTTCATTATGACTGCATTTTCTTGTTCTTGTCTATTGGAGGAGAAAGTATAGGGGCTATTGCCAAAAGTGTTATTAGTCTGAGAAATTTTCTGTAAGTTTTAGGCAAAGTAACAATGATAGGACTACTGAAGCCATCCTCAAACATTTCCTATGCAGTGAGAAAGCGAAGAGTTTATTTTTTACTGAAATTTTGTATCACTCTTGGCTTTTCTGACTAGCTTGGTATAAACTGGTGAAACTTAATTCTGAACTACTGCTGATGTTCTTACCACGGTGTAATTTAGCTCTTATATCCAGGGAGGGAATAAAGGTAGAAAAAAAAAATCTGTTACGTTATGCAACAAAACACTAATAGGAGAATACAGATAGAATACAGATAGGGCAAACTTCACACAGGCAGAAGAAAACATCCTAGGAAAACGAGAAGCATAAAGAAGATAATTTGAAAATAATATGATGTTTGTATGCAAATAAGATACTGATGATCTTCCTTTTCTTACACTATATTCAGCTAATTTGCCATGAGGCAATGTAGAAAGCGATAACAGTGAGCTAGTATAGTAGAAAACCTCTGAATGTTCAAAGGAGACATTCAATCATTTAAGGCTCACAATATAATGTAGTGTGAAATTGTTATAATATGGTGGGAAACGGCCTACTTAGCACAGAAGATGCTCCACTCTGCATGGCTGCTTTCTGCTCTGCGCAGGAGCACCCAAGCTCCCCGCAGGTCCACGTGCTCTGTACAGGTGAGCAGCTAGGCTAGTTCATGACAGACAAACCTCCCTGCTGAAGAGACAAAACAAGAGGAAGATACCTAAAAGAATTGTATGGCTTGCTATTTATTATGGAAGTAGTAACTTTTAATCCAAAGGACCACAAAGGGTATAACGAACTGAAATTCATACTGTCTCTACAGAGCCGCGTCTCTGGAGTCGGGCCAGAACATGTCACCCTAAATGCTCACACAAGGATTATTTGGCTCTTTTTTCCTTCTTTCTCACTCCCAACAGGGAAAGTCATCCATTGTTTGCAAAAGCTCATAATTATGCTGAGGCAAAAAGAACCCTTAGATCTCTTCTCAAATATGAAGAGACCAACCAACCAACCAACCAAAAACCTACCATAAAGTTTATAACGCAAACAGTAACAAAAATTGATTTTAGTGAGGTTGCCTAAGCAGTTTCAATACACAGGTGTTTGAATTGCCTTGGGGAGAAGAATATTTCAAAGGCAAAACTAAGATTCTTAATTTAGTTCCACAACCTACAGTGCATTTTTCTCAAAGTGCAGAAACAAGCAACAATTACTTTTTCCTACTATTTTTGCGAGTAGAGAACTTATTTTCTCAAATTTGTATGAGTCTTTGAAATCTGTAGAATAAGAGGCACTTGGGGAATCCTCCCTTTTTTCTTTCATTTTCTGAAACTCAACCTTTTTTTTTTCTTTTTTAGGAACTGATAGAAATAAATAAGTTTTTAAAAATATGCTATTACAGCAGATTGAGTTCACAACCATGAGTAAGTGCAAGAGGAAACAGACATGCTCGTATGTCTATTCTGTAATTGTGTAACAGCAATTCAAGAACCTGCTGCCCCTCAGCTGAAATGTGCTGACTGATTGAAGTAAGTAAATTATTTCAGCACTTATAAGTGTGTAAGTTTCTTTGTACTGTGGTATTCCCTGAATTGCAAGAATGCACATGGAGAAAGTTGCAAAGTTGAAACAGATAGTCAGCAAGCACAGAAGGATGAGACATTGAGCAGACTCATGGATCTAAATGGCCATGTTGATACAGTTGCTTGGCCGTGATTTTAATTTCTTGTATATTTAAGCATTTTAAATAAGATTATTTGCTCCACTAGGCAGCAGGAAAATGTTTGATTTCAGATGCAAAACATAATATATTAATGAGCTCAAACTCAGAAATAAGCCATAAATAAATGCAAAATGAAATGTAATGCAGTTATGAAAGTGGGATAACTCTCAGAGAAAAAAAAGTATCTCTTTTATGTATGAAAGAACTCCTATTCTGGCAATTTTGAAAATATTGCACTGTCTCATTCCCAACTTATACAGTAATAGACTCATAGCCTCAATACTGAAACATCAGTAAAATGTGTGCTTAAATCTCATTGAAGCTGGCAGAAATGATGCATTATCTGAGAGTTTATTTAAAGAGCGTTGTTTTTTTTTTCCTCCTAGTGAAAAATCTAATTCCCAGAAACTTAGTTTCACAGAATCACAGAATCAACCAGGTTGGAAAAGACCTCTGAAATCATCAAGTCCAACCCGTGACCCAACACCAACCTGTCAACTAGACTATGGCACTAAGTGCCATATCCAGTCTCTTCTGAAATACCTCCAGGGACACTGAATCCACCACCTCCCTGGGCAGCCCATTTCAACGCCTAATTACTCTCTCTGTAAAGAATTTCTTTCTAATGTCTAACCTAAATCTCCCCTGGCACAGACTGTGCTGTCTTCTACTGCTGGTTGCCTGGGAGAAGAGACCAACCCCCATCTCGTTCCAACCTCCCCTCAGATAGTTGTAGAGAGCAATAAGTCTCCCCTGAGCCTCCTCTTCTCCAGGATAAACAGCTCCAGTCCCTCAGCTGCTCCTCATAGGACTTGTGCTCTAGTCCCTTCACCAGCCTTCAATACAGTTTGATCTTGAAGATTAGTTATTTTGTGCTGTCTGCATGGATCTGGACTCATTCAGCTTCTCAGAACAGTTATAAAACAAACCATTTATTACTGTTTCTTAATGTGCAGATATGAGAAGATATTACTTGCTCTTTTTCACTTTGCTATTTATGTAACTGAAAAAAATATTGCAATACTAACCCTTGAAAGGGCATATAAATAGATTTTTATGAATAATTATTCATTATTTCCATCTGTTTAAAGTAATTAAAGCAGAAGATATTTGACCCACTAACTTCAAGATTTTATTTTTTGTTTTTCTCTAGCAAAGGACAGTAGCAATTCCCTTGAAGCCAATTTCTTACAGAACTGTAAAGAACTGAAGACTTCAAAGTGCATTTTGAACTGCAATATATATACTGACTTTTTTTGGCAATGTAGTGGTAAACTGCATACCAAAGTACCTGAGGTTTTACTAACCCACAGATAATGAAGCTGTTTAACAGAGAAATTATCTTATTCTGTTTTTCTCCTGATCATTATCTTCAAGAATGCTGTTATTTGGTTTGGAACTGTGCATATCGTATTTCACTCATATTTATTAATTTTGTATTCACACCATAAACTAAGCTCATGAAAATTCTATACTGAGGAGACTCCAAAGCAGCAGTTAATGCCGTTTTTGGCAACAGTAAGTCATAGTGATAAGCAGGCCAAAAAGTTTCTGTAACACCAGAGAAATACATGTCCTCAATCTTCAAGATCACAATCAAGTCAAACATCTGCACTGTAATAAGTGTTTTCTTAGAATCAGATTTAAATGGTTTCTCAAAGGGCTATAAACAACCTCTGCTTCCATTCAGTCCAGATATGCATCAACCCTGTGAATACCTAATTTTCACATAATATTATGTAAAATGATCTTGCTTTTTTAAGCAGATTGGACTGAGCTTAGATGTAGCTTAAGCAGATATGAGTGCGTATGATGTTTTTGTTTTGAACTAAAATAATGCCAAACAATACCCGGATTGTCATAGAATTATGATTTTGCATAACTATGTTGTATTGTTCTCTGTAAAACACACAAAAATAAAGTTTTCCTGTGAGCATGTACAGAGTTTGCAAAATACAAGGTAGAACAATCATGAGCAAAACTGTCAACACTGCTGTCTTTTTTCATGAAGAGCAAAAATCTTCTGGATTGATAGAGGATATTCTGTAGGAGGTAAATAAGACTGGAAGAAGTGGTACAGGAGAGGGTTTCTTCTACTTTAACATAGCTGTGGCAACAGGTTCAGAGAGAAGATGGAGATAGTGAATGTTAGAGCATCTTTTAAGGAGTCTCTGTGCTTCCTATCTTCTTTTATTTTGCTGAACATTGCCACTTGCCATGGGGCAGACAGGGAGAAGCAAACACCACTTCTGATGGATTGACGCACTGAAGCTCCACGAATTATCCTTAAACCAGTCCAACAATTACAAGTGTTCAAAACACGTTGAGCAATTGTGATTAATATTAAATTTCCTTCTCTCCTCTCCTCTTCTCTGCTCCCCTCTCCTTTCTCTTCCCTTCCCACATTGAAACAAACAACTGAACTAGTATGTACTTACAAGAAATGTCTTACTCAACTATATCTGAACTGTTTCGTTTTCATCCATTTATTGCAAAACAGGGACTTGACTTCATGACTGGTCCAACTGACCTATTTTTTCCCTTTGATTTTTTTCGTATCTGAAGAAGTTCAAAGCTTTGCACAGCTTTGCACTTTTCTATATTCTCCTGTGTACTACAGTTGTATTTATCCTTCATCTTGAATGAGAAGTCTTTATTTTAATCTTCAGCATCTTGTAACTTTTCCAAAACTTTCTATGTAGATTTCTCCAGGCTCATATTCCTCATCTTGGAAGAAAATACTGTATTGTTTACCTAAATTTTTTCTATGAACTCTTAATTAAATTGCAGCAGTCTTATAAAGGGGGTAGTTTCCTCCTGGTTTTCTACAGTGCTAAGGAGCTCTTCCTACACAGTAAGCACCACCAATGCCGCTGTGTAATTTATCACTGAGCATTGGGTAGTCAACACACCTTCTAAAACAGTCACTTTCCACTAGCATTTAGAAGCAGCTGCCTTTTAGATTAAACAGATCTATTATTTAATAATTCTCAGAAATGCCCCTCGGAAGATTAGAAAAGGAAGTCTAGGAGGTTATTTAACACACTCTGCTTAGAGAATTCAGACAGCAGACTGTAATTATTCAAATTGGAATTCAGCCAGAAGATGAAGGCTAATAACAATCTTCTGTGAAAAATACCATGCAATCTTCCAGGACAAGACATGCCAGAAACATTTTCTCTGAAACATGGCAACTACAAGAGCTCAGTGTCTTTAACATTTTGCTTGGAATAGTAATTTAGTTCAAATTCTAGAAAGTGCTTCCAACAGAAACAGGACCATTTCCTGCAACTCCAGAAATACATTTTTTAAGTGTGCTGCAAAAGTAGTACCTCAAAAGTAATATGAAAAGCGTTCTGATTTAGAAAATATTCACGGTTCTTCTGCGTAACAAAGACGGCAAATATATGGGCTGCCCTCTCCTCCAGTGGTTTTGGGTCTTTAGTTAAAGCTGCCATACAGAAAAAGGGAATTCTGGGTACAGATCCATTAATCAGAAAAACTAATCTTTTTAAGTTTAGTCACTGTCAACATACAAAAATCTTTTGTACAAGACTCCCCACCAAAGGCTATTAAAAACAATTTACCACAGGACAGATGAAAGTTCCTTTTATGAACTTAAAGATGGTCAAAATACAAGACACAGAGTAGGGCTTAATGATCACTTGCTTAGATGATGAATCAAGAGTGAGGTTGCCCCAGGATTAGGGATGGGATCAGTCTTCCTTCCCATCTGGAAGGAAATTCTCAACAGAGGATCCTCAACAGAGTAAGGAGTATGCAGTGAAATTTCCAAGACTGGAGATGTTGTTAAAGATCCTTGATGATGCACCAATGTTGAGAAACTCCAGAATGTCCTCACAAACTGGATGAGTGTGCAAATGCATAAGCAGATGAGTTTTAGAGATTAATATACATATAGGAAATTATAACTAAATGATACCTCCATGAGGCTGAAGTTGGAACTCAGAATTTTGACCTCAGACACATCACTGAAATTTCTCTGAAATTACTGACTTTGTGTTCCATGGCACTTCCACAATCAGGAAGAATAAGACAAAAAGAGTAAGACGAAGCGAAACTCATCCCCTACAGAAAACACTGGTGTACCCGTATCTTCAGCACTGCCTGGAATTGTAATCGCCATGTGTCAAGAAAGGCAGAGTGATATTAAAGAAGATACAGAGATGGGCAAATAACTGATCTTGGAACTGAAGTAGTTGCTTTACAAGCAAAAATTAAAATTCCAGGTATCTTTCTGGAGAAGGTGGCAGTTTGGAAAGAAGGTATCAGAGCGGTATATTTCTCGTTTTCAGTCCGGATATTTCTTTGAGCTTTGTCACTCCTTGCTGTGGGAATCTTGGAGAAATAGATTGCATTCTCACAGCAAACCACAAAGGCAAAAAATGCTAGAAGATATTCTGTTTCCTTGAAGGGCTACTGTCATGTGTGAAAGCTGTTCTATAGGCACAGCTGTGTGCCCTGGCTGGTGCACAGAAATTATGTGGAGATGGAGTAAGGCTGGTATGTCTGAATCATCCATCCTAAGCAATCTCTGCAGAACAAATACTCTCCAGCTTTTCAGGTGGTTATAGCCTGGACACACTGGGGAAGATTTTCAGAGTGGGGGGAGGGGAAATTAAAAAGACATTGAGAAAAAGCTCTTCCAGACAATCTTAAAGACTGTGATCAAAAGTTGGCAGATAATGGAGTTTCTATATTAAGGATTTTGTAAACTAGAGTCCAGAGAATTACTTTTTATTATTACTCCCCTTAATTTTCTGGAGAAGTTTTCTAAACATATCATCCTGTATTTCCTCCTCCCTTCAGTGCAGAAGATTTTAGCACAGGGGGACAGTATTAGGGCAGTGAAATGACAATGTCTGTATTTTTTGTTGGTTGGGATTTTTTTGCCATGCCAAGTTAATGACAAATTTCTTCTATGATAATGCCTCATTGCCATATTAGAAATGGTTGATTGTATCTGTTATATATACATATGATAGTCATACTTTAAAAGAAAGGTGACTCAAAAAGATTGAAAAATGGAAGTTAAGTTAAACTTTTAAGCATCACTGGCTGCTTTTACAGTTCCACAGAGGATACTACATCTTTCTTCAAATAATTTTTTTGTCACTGCTGCCTCCATAAGTGGATGTCTGGAAGAAAATATAGCATTGCTACAGTTTAGCATTTCCAACATAAAGTTCCTTTTTTCTTCCTTTCCAGAATTTATATATTTAACTCCATTGTGAAAGATTAGACAGATAAAGAAGCTTTCAGCAGAATTACAATACAGGTAATTACGGGTCTGTCAGCATTTCCATTATGAACTCCATTTAGTATTAAGGGCTGAGCATTTTTCCATCATTTCAGAAAATGTCAAGCTGAAAGCTGGCATGCAGATTAGCAGCCTGGATGCAAATTTGTTTACACAAAATATTTAAATCTGCTCAGCTGTTTTTGATTTAGAGATCAGCCAGAAACTTTAAACTCTCAGGGTTTCTCATGTGTTTCTGCCAAATTTTAGACCAAATAACAGTTAGAAAAATGTGATTGGTTACCTGTTGACGCATTTTCTTCTAAAATTTTGATATTATTTAAGCTTTAAAATGGATTTTAGATTTTCAGTTCATCTTGCAACTCTAGTCTTTATCCTGCCATCTTTGTAAATGAATGATGATTTAGAATAGGATTTGAAACTATAATAAAACATGATAGCAATCTTAAAGTCTGAAACACTCACTTACCTTCATAATACAGTGAACAGAAAAGGACCAAAGCCCGTAAGGTTTTTGAGAGTGTCAGTAACTTAGCCACCTAGATCTAATACTATTTTAGGGTACTGGCAAAAAGAATCTGATGGAGTTCAACTGTTACAGTTCTTCAATTTCATCAATTTAGTCCTATGAATGGTTTAAACAGTTTTGGATATTTTGCTTTTTTTATCAATCTGCTCTGTTCTGCTAAAAGTCAATGACAAATCTTCTTTTCAGTTCAGTGGGGACAAGCTCTAAAATAATCTACTGGTAAATATTTCAATAAGGTTATAATTGAACGGATGATCACTCTTATTCAAAAATACACTTCTCACTTGAGAAGTAAGAAGCTTTGAGTGGGAAGACTTACAGCCACCAAGCAGCGTGAAATAGAAACACTGTTAGAAACATTAATTGAGTCATCAAAAGAAATGAGATAGAAAAATAGTATTGTCAGGTAGGGGAAAAAAACACACTGAGATATTAAAGTAGTTAATAGGCATATTTAAAATACTGATAAAGAGATGGGAAAACAAACCAAAAAAAAGCTACAACTTCTAAAAAATGCACAATCATCCAAGTGGCCCAAAGAATATGAACCTTGCCCAAAGCAATCTGTGAAATGAAAGCACCAAAAAAAGAAGTATGGCACAAAAGGTGCAAGTAACTTTGTGCACATGAAGCATGAAGGAAGCAGATGAAACAATTGATCAACTAAGTTTGGCCAGAGGATGATTACCTACAGAACACTCTGTACTGGCTTAATAACGCAAAAAAATAAAACTTGTAAGAATGAAGAAAACATTCTTCAGAAAATACTGCAGCATTGAAGTACACTCATGTATTCAGAAGTGATGATTCAATGCTCATTGTATTGATTTCAAAATAAATGATCCATTTTCCTTACAGTTACCTCAAATTTACCCTAAATTCTAGCAGGTAATTCATGTTTTCTTAATAATTACAAAAGTTCTGCTGAGCAGATTCTCTCCTTAGCTGGTATCTGTGACACACACTGATTCTTAGATTAGACGTTTCTGTTAACTCAGCTGTCAATGGATTTCAAAGAGATGACGAGTACAGGAGGCCCCAAAGGGAGCAATTTGGAACAGAACCTTTCACGAGTCAGATACACAGCAAACTCCCCTAATTTCACTGAAATGCTCAAAGTCAATTGGAACAAGTGAGTAACAGTATCCCTACAAATCTAGGCCTGTTTTACCATACATGATTTTTATTTCCCTTTTCTATTTAATTTTTTTTATTAATCCACAATATGATGTAGAATCCAGAGTCCTAACTAGTCTGTTATGGTCATACCATAATGATGATATTGGTGAAGGATACAGGAGTTACATTAGATCTGTAAAATTTCCCTTACTATGTCACATGGACAGTTTAACTGTATACACTGGAGTTTGAAAAACCAAGAAGATATATCGTGCATTGCCAAAATATACCACGTATCCAAATTTTAAATATCTGAGTCTATAGTGTTTATTTATACACAAGTAAGGATGTTATCTTTCTGTTGCTATTAGGTTTTGAACTTTTTTAATCACCTGTTTTGAAGTTTTTTTGTTTGGGGTGAATGGGTATTATTTTGGTTATGAAAAAATAATCATGTAGAAAGGCACAGTATACTGAAGAATGAAAAGGAATATAACTGAAATACCACTCTTCCAATCTTGATTTGGTGTAGATGATAAAAATCCAAAGAACTCTCTGAAAAGTTAGTAAGTAATCTGTGACTGCAGAGCTGGGAGGATATTTCATTTCCTAGCATATTACACTCAAATACTTTGGGCCAAAAAAAAGGACTTTACAAATGACATGGAAACTGAAGAGAACTTTCTATATTTTACTGCAGGCTTTATGTTTTTGGGACTTCTCCAGTCATACTTGTGGAGTGGGAAGAGAATTTGGGAAGGGAGCCCAGAAGTGCAGAGGAGGCTGGATAAATTGGGAAAAATTACAGGAGCTAGCTGATGAGCTAGAATTTGAGTGTAGTAAAAATATATAGATAGAGCTTAGAAGAATGGTGTTTTTTCATGGGTAGCTTAATTTAAAACTAGCTGAAAATAGTGTAGAAACTCATACAAATTTCAATGGCCTGCAACTGTAGTACTAGAGATTTAGTTATTTTGAAAGCATATCCTTAGGAAAATTGTGGAGGTAGGCATGCAGGAGTCAGCAACACCACTGAACTTGTATATTAAACACTGATTCTGTTGCACATTGCTATTTCAGATAAACAGCTTTGAAAAGCATATGTTTGCCAGGATGTTTTCAAAAATGACTGTGTCTTATATGGTTAATTGGTGCAACTTTCCACTGCTGACAATGAAATATATCCAATAAAATATATCCCAACTATTTGTCAGGTGAAAATTATTATCCTTTTGTGAGAAGACATTGGAGGTTCTGCTCACACCATATCCTCTATAAAAAACACAGAAATGCTATTGCTTGTCTAGTGTCTAGACTATTTTTCTTTCCACTGAAATGGGTTGAAAATTAGACTTTCACAAGAATGTTTAAGTAACTGGGAAGAAAATTAGGCCACTGAAGAACTATAGTAACATTCAGATTCTTAAAATATATCTATAATTGCTATAAGGAGAATATGTTTGCATTTAGGATATATGAAACAAAATGTATGAAAACCTCTAAAGAAATATTCTCCCAAATGTCAGAGGTATTTTATTTTCCTGGGAAGGAGTTGACAAGACTGAAATAAAGGGTAAAGAGGTGATATTACCAAAGTCTCTAAAGCTAATAAATATGACAATCATGTGAGGGATATTTCAAAAGAGCTTGAAGGAAGGGGCAGCTATTGAGAAGAATTATGAAATAAAGTGGCAGATATGCTGAATAGTAATGTGGAAACGAATAGGTAATGATGTTCTCATTTGTTTTTAAGTTGAAGGTGACACCAAGAAACTGAGGGCTGAATAGTCAGTTCTCCTCTTTCTGCTGTGAGAACATCTTTTAAGCCCTTCAAATGTAAAGTGTTGATTTTTTTTTCTCAGTTCCAGGACCCTTTACTGAAGGGTAGAATTGAAGAGGAAATCTTTTAGCAGTTTCATGTGAAATGATTTAGTAAATAATAGGAACACTCTAAAGGTTTTAGCCATTTTGTAACAGTTTGAAGAGGGCAGGATTATTGCCTTAAGCATTGCTAAAACACTCACCTGATAACATACAAATTGTATCATGTTACTTCAGTATATTACACTGATAAAAATTCTCTAATTAGGTGACCACTTTTGTGAGCACTATATTGATGCAAAGATTTTTGAGAAAATATCTTGCCCTTTTATTAAGAATTATGAATTATATGTATTTCTTCTCTTGTGGTCATTAAAACTAGCATGCCATGCATGGCAGTCATCTCATCCCTTGGCAGTGATGAGTTAACACCTGGACTTGATGATCTTAGAGGTCTTTTCCAACATAACCAGTTCTGTGATTGTACGCAACAAGCACCGCTAAAGTCAGTAGAAGTCACATGACTGAAGCACCAGTTACCACCCATGTATTCAAGGGAAATCACACAAGGTGGGCCTAATCATGAATTAAACATAGTTTCCTCTTGATATAACACAGTTACAGATGCCTGCTACCAGAAGTGCTGGAGTATCTGTTTTCCTGCGTGCACCTGGAGATGCAAGAAAAAAACATCTATTACCACAAGCTGATTGACTTGATCATATGAGGTGGCCAAACACCTATTCTTTTTCTCCCTCCACTTTTGTTTAACCAGGTAGGCTTTCCAAAAGTCAGGATCTGGACCCTTGTTTTATACTATATTTTAGTTCCTATGATTTTGATTCAGCATGTTAGATGTATTTAAACTAAGACAGTGGCAAAAACAAAGAATGTGCTAGAAAATAAATGCAATAAAATCAATGTGGAAACTTCCCTATTTTGTGCTTTGGTTTTGGTAGCTAATTCAGCATTTTCAAATGTAACTACATATGGGAATATATGATAACCCAACACAAGTAAAACCAACTTGCATTATTATTTAAATTTGAAGCATTCTAAACTGAAATCTCTTTCATCAGTTCCTCCTAGTTCTTCTGCAGCCATTAGCAGACTTCTGCAGATTCCAGAATGTTTTGCAAGAAGATGAAAAATTAATATGGAATCTTGAAACCAGGTTATAAAACTGCTGTAATTCAGCCTATGTCCTGACATGAGTATTCTGTGCTAAAGACTACAGCTGACATTGCATCAACACACTACTATTACACTGAACCCACTGGACTGATCCCCAGAGGTGCTGATGTGACCACCGACAAAATGTGGAAAGAGTATTTTCTGACTGTTTCGAAATACAGAATTTATTTTCCCTTAATCATAAGCAATTTACTTTTGTAATCTTTAAGTTTATAATGTGAGTTTTCCAAATACCACTTCTAACGAAAATTTCTAGTGTACTGTGAAATACATGGCCTCTGTTATAATTAATATTTCTGAGTCAAACAAAATATTTGTACAGAAAACTCTAATTCAAAACTCAGTATGAAAAGAAACAGAGACAAATCTACTCTCAAAGGTCCTATTCTGGACTCTCCTTTTGCTTTCAATGGGCTCAAACAACAAGCACTTTAGAAGCTCTTTTTTTATCCTGTTTTATAACTTTAACTTAGGACCAAAGCTGATATACAGAAGCAAAAATGCAACTTTTAGTATAGGCTTTTAGAAGAATAGTTTTAATTAGACTAAGCTTCGGTTCCCAAATAAAACTGCACAGCAATCAAGAAAATAACTATAGTAGACTGTGAAATTTTCATTCAGGGTCAGATTAAATAGTGGAGGAAAGGTTTGGTAATTCAATAAGTTCCATCTCAACACTATGTTGAACCAAGAAGACTATCTGTACTTTGTATTTACGTGGTTCAATTTTGCTAAGGACTCCAAACTGCACTTGCCAGTATCTGCTTGCTGGATTTGAAAATAGTTCTATAAGGAGATAATGACTGCAGAGGGCTCATTTTAACTGCCACTGAAATACAGCTATCTCCGAGATATATGTCAGCCTTTTTAAATGATAAAACCAGTATTAAAATAAACTACAAAATAGCACAGAAATGCTCCTTTTTTTTCTGTATTCAAAAAGTGATTAGAGGTTTTCAACCTATAAATAACAGTTTTATAAAAAATACATTTGGTAAAAAATCCTTAAAATCAGTAGGAATAAATATGTCAGTTAATTCTTAATGTGCTAGGATCAGGTTTTAATTGCTGGTTTTAGTTAACTGGTGGTTTTTTGTTTTCATCCAGCTTTCCTCCCTACATTTCCTCCTAGTTATCATTACTATCACTCTTCTTCTATTAATGAAATCAGCTACGTATTACAGTAGAACTTCATTCTGAGATTGAGAATACACAATAAATTAAGAGGTAATGGATAACTTAGGAAGCCCGTAAGTTTCAAGTTGTTACCTGCACCTTTACAAGCTAACAATGCAGTCCGCTGAATTTCTTCACAACATAACCAAATATACAGATATAATTTCTACATGTGCATATTATATATGCACGTGTACAGATATATATACACCCAATTCCATGAGAATGAAATCAAACAACTTACATGCATAAAGATATAAAGCTAATAAGATATGTAAATATGGGAAACAGACATAATAGAATGCAAGGTCAGAAATAGTGATTCAACATCTGTATAATCAGTAACCACTCAGTCATTTCTGCCTCAAGCCTCCAGATTCCTTCAGTTCTTATTGCAAAGATAATCTGTGTTATTTACAGGCCTCGGGAGGAGAGAATTCATCATGCCATGAATGCTTCTGTGGCTAAGTTACTTACAGCTATTTTCCTTATTTCTATGATACAATGAAAATATGATACATGACACTAAGATGCATTTTGTGGAATCTAAGGGAAAATGGGCAGTCTGTCCTTCTATGTCCGTCCTGTCTGCATCCCATCTTGTTGTTCAGTGACACAGATCTATGAGAGGACCAGCCCTGGTGGAATTCCTTGTATGCTATTTTCCAATACTTTGGAGCTCACTCTCTTTGAGTAACACTGTTCCTAAATCTATAAACTTGCCCAACTAAGATTTCAGACCCCAAGAAGGACACGATGAACTTCCACCACTTCCTTCTTTGACATTTATAACAGTACTCAGCATTTGTAATGCTGGAATTATGAAGCCATAGTAAATCTTACACAATCTGTGAGAGTAAAACAGTGCAACCATGAATGCAAATCTGCCCAGGAAAGGTAAACAATTAAATGTAAATATGTACAAATGTAAATGGTGTGTCTGTGTATGTTTTTTTTACATAATCTTACTTACAGTCCAATATGATTGTCCATTCCATTTCCCAGAAGAAAAGCTGGATACTGGCAAGGAGATCTTCAACATTTACTACTACTACTACTACTACTACTACTACTACTACTACTACTACCTTTTTTTTCCTGAAACAGGCAGGTGAAAACCTGTACATTACATATCATGCACCCTTCTATTGAGGTCCAAGATAATTGCCAAATATTGTCTCTTGAATTTTAGATAAAGGCAAGTATTTAATTGAGAAGGAAACATTCATCTGTGAAGTTGTTTTAAAGGTACCTGTCTAAAGCTCGTAAGAGTTCTGGAATTTTGCAGTAAGCCTTAGCACGGAAATTATATAAACAAAATAATGAGGTAAAGTATACGGCCTTGCAATAATTACTTTTATCACATACCTCTCTGATTTGTTACTTAAATATTGCTTCTTCAAGTATCTCATGCCATAAGAGCTGTCTTAAAATCGCAGAGGTCTAAGGAAAAAACAACTTAGACCAAAATTTCTGTTCTCTGACTGCTCTTTCCTGGGAAGTTGCTTTGGAGTAACCGCTAAGCTATTTTCCCACAAAGGCTTTGTTCTGTCCTTTCAACCTTAACCATTACGATCAGAAATACAAGCTGACTGATTACGCATCAGCAGGAAGTTGAACCTGAGATGTCACAATCCCACTGAATTAGAAGTGAAGTTTCCTGTTAGTGGAAAAGGAAAAAAAAACAAACAAATTTTACAGCAGATCATAAAGCCTTTCTTATTCCTACCATTCCAACTTATCAGATTCTGTAGAATTAACACTGTATATATAATTCTGTTTTATAGATGTTTTCCTTTATTTATACTGTCTCTCTCTGTCTCAGCATCATAATGATGGAATCACTTGGCCGTGCTTCAGAGGTGCTTATTTGCTCCCCAGGCTCTTACTGGAGCCAGCTGAAATTGTAAATGCTCAATACCTCTGAAAATCAGTGTGTCCAAGACACTTGCTTTTAAAAAGGAAGGGATACAAGGCTATATTATTCTTCATAACATTTTCTCTGAAAAGATGTTACAATCATGCAAATTGAGCCATCCCCACAGGATATTTCAAAACCTTTTCCAATTTCTTTGAACAAGTATGTGCTTTGCTTTCTTGTTACTAAATACATGTGCATTCAATGGTTTCAAATCTCCATTTTTTGGGGTTGACCTTCGCAGTACATCAACAACACTGGATATAATAAAACCGATTTTATTACAAGTGTTCACATTATTCAGTGCTTTCAGCCAAATGCAGACTATAAAGAATGAAGGATATATAAGGATGTAACGGTATGGAAGAGAAGGGCATAGGGAAGAGGAAGGCAAAGGGGGAGGGGAAGGGAAAAGGTAAGGAAAAAGGGAAGGGAAATGGAAAGGGCAGCAGAATGAGAGAGAACAGGCAAATAAGTGGAGCATGGGCCAGTTCATGCTTTTTAAAATGTGATGTTTCAAAAACAGCGTCTAGCTTGGGATACCCAAAGCTGCTGGCTGCTGAGATCCAGGATGTGCTAGTCACTCTACTTGCTGTGTTCCTCAAATCTTTCACTAGACTGCTGCTACCAGTCACAGTTGAAGATAAAGGGCACTAAGCTAGACAGGTAATTGATCCTGCTTGACTTGTTGCTCAAAAACACCCACCCCACACACACAAACAAGTAAAAAACCGCAGGTACACTACAAGTTCCTGCTATGTTTATTGCACAAGAGTCTTGAAAAAAAAGGGATTTAAAAGCACATCCACGGAATTCTGTAAGTCTCCTGAGCTCGTGCTTGCAAACCGAGATGCTGATAACAGAGATGAAGCTACAACCTGTCCCTCTTCAGCCTGTGTGGCTGCCTGGAGCACCCCGCTGCACGTCGAGGAGCGGGCTGGTAGTGCTCAGCGAGCGAGGGGCTATTTCTGTGTGTCAGCAAAGCAAACCCACCAACCGACACCCCTAATGCTGCCTCAGACTTGCCAACAGGAGTCACCGAGATGAAGGAAAGCCAAAAGACCGAAGACTGCATTAAGAAGGACTGCCCGGAGGTGCGGCCGCCTCGGGCGGCTGCGGAGGCCGGTGCCGGGCGCAGGTGGAGGCGCCCGGCGGAGGCTCCTGGCGGGGCGGCCGCCGCTCGGTGCCGGCTCCGCCTTGCCACTGCTGCCTCTCGCAATGAAAATGCGGAGACCTAAGGTGAGGTTCCCCTATGCGGGTCCCTAATGGCATCGGGCAGGGGAGGCAAAAGCGGTCCCTGCCGATGCTGCTGGGAGGGGTCTTGTGCCTCTTCACTGCCGCCCTGCAGAAGAGGAGGAGGAGCCGAGCGCCAATCGGGGGCACAGCGGAGCCTTGTCTGAGCCCTGAGAAAGGCGGGGGGAGAGAGGTAACTTTGCCCGCAACCCTGAAGAACTGCGTAGCTTGAAAAAACGGTGAGCTGCGGTGCCCGCTCAACACAGCAAGCCCTGTATCATCTGCGGGGCCTTATGGCAAAGAGGCATCGTGGAGGAGGTGAGCGTGTGTGGAAGAGCTGAAAAGGAAGGACGGCGTTGTCCCTTCTCCAGTCAGCGTGTCCCTGCCCCCCTGCATAGGTACATACACACAAACACATGAACAAACATACACAACACACACGCACACACACAAAGATGCAGCAGCAGCATCGACCATCTGGAAATAAGGAAATCTAAACCTGCTGTTACTCCCCGACCGTTCCCACTTCGGGGACAGAGCCAGCACCTCGCTGCGCCCATCCGTGCCCCACTGAGGAAAGCCATCCGCCAGTAACCCCATACCCATCACCAGTAACACTAAGTCAAATCACTGGGAAGGAAGCGGTGGGGAGGAGCCGGCGGAGCATGAAGGGAGCGGGACTGAGGTGGGAATGGGGGAGAAGATACTGCAGAGGTGGCTGAAAGAAACAGGGCACGCTTTGTCCCTGCTAAATATTCCCACATGCCAGGTACCCATCACTGGAAATGGAAATGCTTTCCTTTTTCTCATCACTTCTTCTGTCAATGAGCCATTTAAAATCTCAGTGCTTGATGTCCCTTTCATTTTGAAAGCTGCCCTTGTTCCGCTTGTCACAACTGCAAGAGGGGAACGGAGGAACAACAGCAACGGCAAAGCTTCATTTTAGCCAGGCAGACAAAAGAGCCGACCTTGGTGCTCTCTGTCTTGGAGTGAAAGCTAAACAGAAGAGAGGGAGAAGTCTTGCGGTCATTTTGCCTGATTTCCTTTCTGATTTCCTTCCACTAACAGATCGCAAGCATTCTTTTTTTTGGTGGAGGGAGGTGCCAAACCGAAGGGGTGCAACTATCAGTGATTCCTCTACTAAATCCCAGAAGGCAAAGCTCACTGATGCTGCCTAATTTTTTCCCCCTCACTTATGCACTCTCCTTCCCTTTCCGTAAGGGAGTTGACAGTGGAGGTTTCCTATCCTTAGTCCTCTAAACTTGTTTTTTATCTCCCGTGTCTCAGTGGTGCTTCTCATTTCTCCCATGGTGGGAGAGTGAGGGAGAAGGGGAAGGAGCTTTGCTGGGTGTCTCACACATCTAAAAGGAAGAGCACAGGATTCATGACCCACTGTAGCAGGCCAGAAATCACTCTGCTTGGCCTTTTCTAAGGTTGGGTTGTGGATTCGTTTGTTTGTTTTAATGCCTTCTGTGCCTTCTCTCAATTTTCAATGGTGCCATTCCTTTGCTTTTTTACTCCATGGATAGTCAAGGAAGATTTTACGGCAGATTGTTCCAGGGCATGATGGAATATTGCGTAAGCAGGATTTTCACTGAAGAAAGTACAGTTCCTTTTTACTTTAGCTCTTAATATCACCCCTTCCTCAGAGATTCTGACAATTTCCTTCCCTCCGTCTTCTCTTACTTTCTTCTCCCTTTTCTAATCCCTTCCAAGTATTGTTGCAAGGTTCCAAAGAGGCACGAATTTATAAATAAATGTGAAGGCGATTTTTTTGTTTCTGTTAATACATCCCAGGAGTGCTTAATTAATCAGATATGAGCATGGTTTCTTAAGCATCCTAAGATAGTTTGACGCTTGTAACACTGGGAGAGCTGTGGATTGAGACTGGAGAAATGGTGACAGGACAATGACAAAAGTAGGAAGGGCCTGAGGGACAGATATCAAGCAAAGCTGTGGAAGTGATCTCGGTGACAGGAATGTCAGCAAGGGTTTGGTGTTATGATGTGGTGCTGTAGACCAGAAGACGTGTTTAAGCAAGAAAGGGTATGGGCTACAGCTTGTGGAGGTGGGGTGTGGTAAAAAGGCCTTGCTAGTCAATGGTAAAGCAGATGTAGAATCTGGGGAGTCATCTTGCTCCCAACATCGGGAAAATGGGCAGGTATTCATTCATTCTTTGCCTCTGCTTTCTGAGGGCACAAGTGTGTGCTGAGACAAAGGGAATGTGAAACGAAGTAAAATGCTTTCATTCATGGGAGTGGGGAAGAGAACTAAATATAAATACCCAGAATAGATGCTGTGCTGCAGTGAGTCTAAGCCAGTTCTATGGAGCTTGGCTGCCTAAAGGAACCCACATCCAGGATGTAAAATCTGACCTACTGGCTCTGCAGTTTCTGGGAGTAGCGCCCCGCTCCGAGGGAAGTCTATGGAAACTGCCCTCGTCAGCACCTGGAAAGCTTAGGCCCTGACAATGGGGAGGAAGAAAAAGGGACAGTTTTGCAAAGCCCGGTTTTTTCCTCTTTTTCTTGGGCTCTTTCTGGTGCTTCATCCCAGCTTTTGCCCTCAGTGCCCAGCTTTTTTCCTTCCCCCACCCCCAAGGGCAAGCGAAGCGGCTCTCAACAGGTGCTGGGGAAGCCGCTCTGCTCCCGCGGCCGCGCCAGCCCGTCCCTCGGTCGGATGCTGCCGCCCCGCGACTCTGGCTCACAAAGCAGCCGCCTCGGAGCGGCGCCGGGGCCCCCGCTCGCCCCCGCACCGCGCCCGCGGGGCGCCGCGGAACGCACGGCGCGCCGGGCCGGCCGCCAGCCCCGGGGCTGACGAACCCTGGCACCCGGCACCGAGAAGGCGCTAATGGCAGGGGGCCGAACCAGGGAAAAGAAATGCCCCCAAAGCGCCCGGTCTGCGCTCATAGCAAAGCATCTCCAGACCGGGGCAAAGCGCTGGGAGCGGCTCCTTTCAACAGATGCAAACAGAGAGAATGTGCCTGTAATTAAAATGTGCATAAACGTCGCAGGTAAGCCCCCCTCCCCTTGGATACCCCGCGTCAGGATAACGTGGGATGAGGTAAAAAGCCCTCGACACCCCCCTCCCCGTGAAACGCGAAATGTCTTTTCCACGCGATGCAAATTGGGGGACAAGCAGCTGCAAAGCTCTACAATAAACTGTTTCATCCAAGCCAGAGCCAGCTCGGGAAGGCACGCCTTTGAATGCCACCCCCCCTCAAAACATCTTCTTCCCACTCGTGCAGGCAACCTCTGTAGGCGATAACCAAGTCTAAAAACTCGGAGAGGATCGATAACGTCTACTAAATATTCTGGGAGTGTATGAGTGTGGCAGGGAGGAGGGGGATAAAAGGGTGATTAATCGGATATTAATCACTGGCCACAAACAAGGGGAGATTATTTCGGGTAGGCAGCCGACTGTTCGGAGTTGCAGAATAGATCCTTTTACTGAAGGCACGCGTGATGGGATCGGCACTCCGCTGTTTAGCGATGCCTGTGTAATTCTGCAGGTGCACATTATTCAAGCCACATATTTCTTCTTTTCTCTGTGTGTAGCATTTGCCTTAACTGTCTGCAAGCACAGACTTAGTGGAGGTATTTATGCCGCTAACTAGACATTTCCTTTTTGCTCTCCTTTCACGAACACAGAGGCAAGAAAAAAGCAAAATAGCCCTTGCCCCAGAAAAAAAAAAAAAAAAAAAAAAGAGAGAGACAAAAAGCCCAATCCAGAACCCCTCACATACATCAGGGAAAAGAGACCAAAGGAGGAGAGAGAAAAGGTGTCGATCTTTGCACCCAGCGAAAGACCATGCCTTCAAGGCTGAACTGCCAACGCACCTTTCCGACAGCCTGGGAGCCCTGCATGCGTACAGACAGCCGAGCGTGAAGCGCATTTCGGGCTGTGAGACGGCTACGCATACGCTGGGCTCCCCCGTAACTTTCCCCACGCAACGGGTTAAACTAATAAGTGCATCGATACAGGCATTCCCGCAAAGAGCCCGCTGCTCGACCGAAAACCAGAATTGTAGGTAATCCCCCCTCCACC
This sequence comes from Pipra filicauda, assembly GCF_003945595.2. NCBI lineage: Eukaryota > Metazoa > Chordata > Aves > Passeriformes > Pipridae > Pipra > Pipra filicauda. Next base: position 1,183,585 of record NW_024104338.1, on the reverse strand, counting down.
CTGCACGATCATCATCGTCACCTTAAAAAAGTCATCCCGTGGGATCTGTTTGAATATACACTAGTTAGAGGCTATATGAACCAACTCACGTCTACCGTTTGAGCATACTGCAAGAATATTTATTGAGCCTCAGCTCAGTCACTGCATTGAACGCCAGCCCTGGCAAGCAAATACATTTTCTATCTCCGAGGAGAGCTCTGAATCAACTCCTTCTTTCCTCCCCGCTTTAGCGATCGTTTATATATTTCCATTGCAAAGTACCCAGGATAAAAATATAAAATAAGAGATAAATATATTTTGAAATACCCCTTGGTGTAAGGCGAGAGCTTGCAACCCCCTGACCGAAAGCAAATGGACCCCTAAAAATATACCCCTCAAATACTACCCTACCTTTCACACACGAAACCATCAATAAAAAGACGAGGTTCCAAAATGTAAATCCACTTTTAATCTCCATTTTCTTCACCAGGATGAAGTCCAGCCGGCCACATTTAGTACATCCCCTTTCCCAAAAGTCTGCTAATTTCGATTCCTTTGCACGAATTTCCCCTCTGCAGATCCCTTTCATATTATTCTTGAGAGCTCTTAATTCCTATTCCTCGGCCAGGCGCAGCAGAGTTGTTGCTGTTGATGGTGCGCGGTCACAGCTCGGAGTGAATGGTGTTTCTGGGATACCACAGCAACCTTGACGAGGACTCAACCATCTCTCCAACGGGGGCACAAAGTCTCAGCTACTCTCGATCGTGTCTTTTCCTTCCCCCACCCCCCCGCTACCCCAACTCCCTGCACAGCCGAAACCCACCACAATCCTGGTTCCTTACAGCATCCACCGGGAGCCACGGGAGAGCACCTCAACGCTCAGACGCCCTCATCAATAAACTCCAAACAGTATTTGCAGTCGAGACTCTCCCCCCACCCCCTCGTTCCCTCAAGAGGATCAGTTCTGCCTAGGAGAGCGGCTCGGGAGATAACGGAGTGGCGGGTGTCCCCCCCCCCTCGCCCGGAGGAGCCTGGGGCGGCCGGGCTCGCCCATCCCGATCGCTGCTGCCTCGTTATTAACCACGCACGTGCGGTGCCCGGGGCTGCCACCGCCGCTCAGCCCCCACCGTCCGGCCCGCCCGCGCCCTCGGGCACACACCCGGGGGGGCGCGGGCTCACGGCTCTGCGCGGGGACGTTAATTACAGGCCGAGCGCCGCGGGCGCGGTGGGGGAGCGGGCACAGCCCGGCTGCCCGTGCGCGCAGCCGAGGGGGCTGTTTGTCCCGGCGGGCGGGGTAAGGGGGTCCGGCACTGGGGCTCCGCGGGCGGGGCGGCGGCTCCCGGCGGGCCGGGCCGGGCCGGGCCGGGCGGGGAGCGGGGGCGGTGCGGCCGCGGCTCCACCAGAAGAGCGATGGCGCCACCTACCGGCCGCGCCGCCGGACCGCGCCGCTCCGCGGGGGCGGGGGCGCCGCTCGGGGGGGGCCCGGCGGGGGGCGCTGAGGGGACCCGGATCGGCGCCCGCGCCGGGGCTGCCCCGCCCTCCCGGGCTGCCCTGCCCTCCCGAACACCGCGCCAGGGCCGCGGGCGCCGGCTTCCCGCAATGAGGAGGGGGCGGGCAGGCACCGGCTGCGGTGCGGGGGCGTGCGGGGGCGCGCACGTGGGCGGCGGTGCGGGGGTGTTGTCCCGCGTGTGCGAGGGCGGTGCTGGTGCGTTTCTGTGCCTGAGGGGATGTGCGCCGTGCCGGGCCCTGTGGTGCGGGTGCATCCGCCAGGGCATCGTCTGTCGGTGCACGAGGGGGAGGTTTCCTGGGGGCGGCAGTGTGTGTTTGGGTGCGCGTGTGCCTGTGAGGGTTTTGTGCTGGCACGTGTGTCTGTGTGAGCGTACGTGTGTGTGTGTGTGTGTGTGTGTGTGTGTGTGTGTGTGTGTGTGTGTGTGTGCTGCCGTGCTGAGCGTGGGTGCACGTGTGCACACGTGTGGTGTGTGATGTGTGATGTGCGTGTGCCTCTGTGTGTGTGCATGTGGTTGTGTGATGCTGTGCATGTGAGGGCAGGTGTGTGCGCACACGTGTTTTGTGTGTGTGTGTGTGTGAGAGAGAGAGAGACAGTGTGCATGGATCCTTTCTGGTGCATCTGTATATACGTATATTTTGTGTGTGTATATATGTTCTTACATGTGTCTGTGCCTCTGTGACATGCTTTTGTCTTGTGTGTGTGTGCAGGGCGGGCATTCACGCAGGCATTCATGGAGGTTTCTGTGTGCATGTGTTTGCATGGATGTGCATATGATCCATGCGTGCACATGTGCCTGTGCGCGAACGCATAAGTATAGTCTGAAGAGCTCGTGGACACAAGTGTATGAGCTGGGAAATTTTGGCAGCCAGTCACAAAGCATGAATCTTTCCAGACGTGTCCACACAGAGGTTTGCATTTCCCTATGTTGAGCAGTGTGTGTGTGGGAATTGTATGTGCGTGAAGTGCAGTTGTGGAAAGATGTGTCCTGGTTGGAAACTGTTTAAAGTTGTGATGTGGATGTGATGTGAGGCTTTCTATGTAGATGTAGGGGCGTATATGAATTTGTACGAACCCATACTTTTATGGTTTATATATACATGCAGTAGTATCACAACAGCATAAGTAATAATATTGAGGAAACATGAAAAAGTAATGATTCATCCTTTACTCCCGAAGCACAGTGCAAAAGAGGAAGTTTGTATAGCTGTAAGTCTGCTCCCATGTGGGTATCAGAATGAGCAGTGTGTGCCCTCCTTCCACCTGTACTTAGAACCATACCCTCTTTTAGTGAGGCCAACAGCAATTCACAGAGTGTGGCTCTGCATATGGCTGGCTGAACTTGTCTCTGTAACTGTAAGACTGCGTGTAGCTGGTGTGAGAAAAGAATAACTGCAAGTGCTGACACTAACCAGCCCCATCGGATCCATACAGGTTTGTTTACTGGGGAGAAGCAGAGGTATATATTTCACAGCCTTGTGTACTGTCTACAGCCTTCTCTTGCAGACACATAAGTCTTGGAGTGTGACTGTTGTAATTGAAACTTGGCGGGCCTGTTCCCTTCCTCTGCAGTGGCACAAGAATGTGTTCACGCAAGTGATGTGAACCTTGTGCTGGTGTTAAAGGCAGTGCCATGTTAGGATCAGCTTTCTGACAAAATTTCGGTGCCTGGTTTAGGTAAAGTGGAATGGGTGGAAATCACTCTGTTCTAAACCTGCCTACTGTATTCATTGATTCTGGTATCTGTCTTGTTACTGTATACATGTATTTACATTTATGCATGTATGAGTGCATGTAACTGGAATCTCTTTTTCAAGAGAAATTCAAAACTGGAGACCTGTGCTTTCAGAACATCATAGATGGCCTCTAGTATTCATCTTGTTTTGTATGTGACTGGAATAAAATTCTGCCTCTATTCCCTCGAGAACACTTTCCAGTTCTGAAACTCAAAATCCCCTTTGGGTAAATACAGTTGTAGAGGATAAGAAATAGATATTGAAGACAGACTTATTATTTCTAATTCATGCGTTGTACTGTTCAGTACTTCAATACCTGACTTATTTAGAGGGCTTATTTTAATGGCATTAGAAGTCATGTCTGTTTGACATCCAGCAAGATTTATGCTGTGTGTTATCTGTATTATTTCTGAAAATGAAATTTTGTCTCATCAGTTAGATGTTAAACGTGAATGAAGAAATGCTTATAGTTAAAAATGGGATGCCCAAGGATTTTTCGTGGTGAAATTCCTGCTAATTTTCAAAGACCGTTAGGTTTCCAAGTAATTTAGATGCATTTTAAAAATAGCACTTCAGCTACTAAAGGAAATGTTAGATTCATTTTAGTAGTATTAATGCTAGGGACTCATTTGAATTCCTTTATAGAACACTCCCCACTCCAATCCTCCACTACTGTAATGTTGCATTTTTCTCGTGATTGATTTGTTGGTAAATAATAGCATCCCATAACTTTCTGAGTGATTCTGGGTTCAAGCTGTAGATTATGCTGTATGCTTCATATTGTGTCCTCTTTCTCCTCCCTCTTACTTTTCCTTTCTGCTTTCCTTCTCTGTCTTCCCTCCTCCTGTCCTTCCTCCCCTTCACTTCTTTCATTCCTCCCCGTCTCTTCTTTCCCTCTTTCCTTCTTGTCCTCCCTTATGCTGTTTTTCTTCCTCTCTTTATGTTTTACTTCCTCTCCCTCATTCTTTTTATTTCTCACCCTCTTTTTTTTCCACTTTGTCCTCTATCCTTTGTCTCTTTCCCCTCTTTTGGCATGGTCAAGCTTATTGATCATTTGGGTATCAGTCAAGGATGAAAGTGACTTGGCAAGGACCATTAAGTCAATCACTATGATTAAATACTCCCAAGAATTTTAAAATGTGCTGAAATCAGAACTAGGGAGATACTTAACTGTCTGACCTGTCAGGCACAGGAACATCAGCACTGCTAGTGGAAGACATGTATCACAGACCTGACAACGATGGTGCTCCTTCATGCTATTATTGTTGGATACTTCATAAGCTGTGATGCCATGGTTATACTATCTGTAAGCTGGCACTCTTGCCTCAGAAACCCCAAGAAATAAACACAACAAAATAGTGCTCTGGAATAATGTGTTACTATTGGTATTCGCATTTTCCCCCTTCACAGTTCCATGTTCACTTTGTGAAGGCAGATCAAATTTAAGTTTGATAATTACATTACAAATTCCTCCTACATTTTCAGGTGCATTTGTTATTCTTCATTCACTGTGATGTACTTTTGCGTAAGGTAGCTGTATTTTGTTAAACAGCTTCTCCATTTAGCTCCCAGGTAACTTCACACTCTAATTGCAGATAGACTGATTTCTTTGCTTAAAGAAATGCAGTGGGGTCTTCTGTGCAAATAGTACTGTCAATAATATGGTACACAATGCTTGCAAGCACAGACAGCTTCTGTAGGCATGTGTAGGCATGTGTAAAGCATATAGGCAGTGATATTTAAAAATGAGTATTTAACTTAGGATAGAAACCTCATTCACTCATATCACATAATTCTTTTGAATGTCCTGAGCTAATGCAGAATATAGAATATTCGTAATTTCCATAACTTAGTCCGTCTGGTTATAAACCCCAGTATGATTATTAGTCCTGATTCTGATCCTGAACTGACTGCTTGTCTATCAGTCAGAACATTCTTCTCTTATGTTGAAAACAGTTGGAGAGTGTTACAGATATACTGCAAACTTCCATTTCCTCACGCTTTTCAACAGGTGTTGGAGCCCCTCAAGGGAGGTTACAAAGAGGAGGACATGACTGTACCACCCCCACTTCAGTCTCTTTACTCAGAGTAGAACAGTTTTCCTGCATGAAACAGATAATGAAATTCAGATAGAAAAGAGTGAGGTGGAAATTATTTGACAAGTATTGGGGTACTAACATGCTATTGTTACTGCAACATATTCACAGTACAGGATACAGCCATGCTATGAATATTAAGTATAATACAACCCAAACAATGGAAAAATGCATTAAAGGAAATACAGGGATGGGAATAGCTGGAGGGGAAAGTGCCATAATACAGACCTCCTGACTAGTTAAGTTTTCATAAATAAGGTTCTATGTTGCCTCTAACACAAAATATCTCTGTTCAAGGAAACTGAATAGCAGCAATATCCAAGAGTACCCACTTTAGTTCAGAATTAAAAATAATAATGAAAAAAGAATGTTTCTTTCAGATGCACTGTTCACAGAGAGACAGAGATCATATGTTTCAGTATCACAATTAGCTGTGATTTTGCTAATTCCCTGGTAAATGTTCCTTGTATTCTGCTAGAGGCCACAGCTGAAATCTGTTTGGAGAAGAGAGAGAGAATGCAATTTTATTTTATGCAACATTTCTTGATTTAGATATTGTACCATATAACACTTAGTTTTCAAGTGGAATTCAAGGAATTAGTTTTGGTCTACTGCTACCAGATTTTGCTTATCTTAGTGACTACATTGATTGTGTTGTAACAGTCATGATCAGTCAAGTTGATCTTGGTGTGTAGTTCTGTGTTTGTCTGAGATTTAGACAACTGGCATTCTCAGCAAAAGCTGTCACCACTGTATTGTTCTTCCATTTCTTGTCATCAGAGTTTGATGATTTGGTCATCCTTATAGGTATGTGAAAAGCGGAAGTGTCTGAGTTCTTTACACAGGCAGAATGACTTTTTACAGTGCAATGACATGCAGTGCAATGTTGGGCAGAATTCATAGCTCGATTCCTGACCTTAGGAATGGAGTGGTGTGTGTTCAGATACCTATTTGAACACTGACTATATTTCCCTGTAGGTCGGGCAGTTTAGGACCTTCAGTCCGTGACCAAAGATGTCATTGTCTATTCTGCTTAGTGTGCTGTTTTGTTGAGATACATAAGTAGCTCCCAACAATGTGGTAGCTCCCACTGACACTACCCAGCATTGGGTAGTGGGAGCTTGCCAAGGGACGCCCGACTGGCCAAAATTTAGAAAATATATTTAATGTGATCATTGCATTGAATACAATTGTTTAGTGTGTACTTAAAGGCAGATTATCACCTGGCATTCTGTATGCCATAGACATAAAAAAGGGAATTTCCACAAGAGGGAATGACTGCACACAGTGTCAGTAAACAAAAGAGAAGAAAAGGTAAGTATTGTAGGGAAAAAAGTGTGTTAAGAAATTGCTATACTTTGTCACTGAAGTAATAAGCGCAAGGGAGTTGTCCAGAATTACAACAAATATTATCCTTCTGTCATAGTAGTACTACTGCAATATGTAAAGGAAAAGAAGTCAGGAAAGGGTGGTGCAGTGCTGAAATAGGAAGAAAAACATTGTTTATTTAGTGGATTGAGTAGATAATAAAGTGGGTGAGCTGGCGGGAAGACATTAAAAAATCCTTCCAAATTTTGCTTTTCTGTTTGCATTGGATTGAGATAAAGGTATATTAAACATGTCAGTTATTTTACTGTAATACATTGATAATCAGATGCCATGTATGTACTATCGTTCTTCATTGATCAAATCTGAAATGCATTCCATGTACGAGTGTATATTTTCTCAGTAAAATTCTGTTTGTTAGCTGGTGGGGTGAAAAGAGTTCTTCATACAAAAAATGTTTCTCTCATCTCAGGTTTTAATTATTTCTGTGACTGTTTTTTATCTGTATTATGTGTTGTAATGTTTTTAATGTCTTTGGTTCTTGAAGTGTGAGGGAACATAAGCATTCTAGATATCAAATTAATCATTATTCTTAATGATACTTGCAGGAGTTACATGTATAAATATTCCGGCATATGCAGGAGAACAAATCTAGCAGACCTCTGTTTTTCTGTTATTCTTCATGAAGGATTCTCCTTGGCTTGAACAGGAATTCTGTGCGTGGAGCTGTAGAAAGTAACCTTGACTCTAATTTCAGACTGAAAATTATATAATGAAAATTATAAGTAATTTGGAGCTAGAAAGAAGACTGGCATTCTGTGTGCCTGCCATATATACTTTTATGAACACTTAAGATTACAGAGACTGTTGACATTGCAGACAAAATTGATAACCTGGTTTAGAGACGTTTTTCTAGACACACAACTAACATATTGATGACTTTTTGATGCCATATACTGAGATTGTAAAGTTATAGATAGGTCAGGAAATTTTGGTAGCAAGTGTTTACAATTACTAATTGTGAAGAAAAGACAGGCAGAAATGGAACGTAGGTGTATCTGATGAACAGCTGAGACATTTGATTCATGCCTGCATTATTAATTTGTTGCAATGTTCAAGGTAGCCTAGTAAAATATTTTAGACTTTTTTTTTGTATTATTTAATGTTAGACATTGATCTGAAGCTGGGGGAGGGTTAAAGAAAGTGGGTGGAAAGAATATTGGACGAGTTTCATGCTACTTTGTTCCAGCTAGATATTTGGTATGCATGAACATAGCTAGACTCTTTTGCTATCTATTTCTCTCTGTACTCCACTCTCAAATGATTTATAATGTTTGAATCCCGTCCCCTGTTTAGCCAAGTGCAGAATTACAGCAGAGTATATTGGTGCTGATTTTGAAGAGTGTTTCACAACCGGCTTTGTCACTTGCTTCTTTTTCTGTATGGGCATCATGTAACACTTGGAGAATGATGAGCTAAAAGTAATGAGTGTTGATGTGGTGATGCTATAATTTTTTGTGCAGTTTAAAGGCAATTCTGAGCTGACCTATGTTAAGGAATGTGATAAAGAGCTCACCTTCCCCCACACAGAGGAGCACAGAGTTAGGAGTCCCTGCCCTGAGCTCCACAAGGCAGTCCTGGGAGAGCATCAGCCCCACAGGCCAGGTGAGACACAGCACCCTGAGTCCCTGGGGTTCATTCTCCAGGACAAAACACAGACCAGAGGAGCCTGCCCTTGGGGAAAAGTGCTCATTATGGCATGCAGGGAGCATGCTGGTGTTGCCGGTGTATTTTGGTGCTGAAAAAATCTCCAGGAGCAGTTAATTAGGGGTGAGATAAGAAAGGGTTTATTTGCCAAGGCTAAGATGTTACAGGACGTGCCCAGGCCGTGCCTGAGAGGTTACATTTTATAATACCATCTATCCAATCTCAGATGTGCCCACCCTGCGGCGTTTCCTCTGGTCCGCACCAGGTCCACCTCCTTGAAATGAGTCTGGGGTGTATTTTGGGACCCCTTCTCCATCATCATCATCATCACCAGAGCACAAAGGGTACATAGTTACCTAATTCCTGACCTATTCTGTGGTTTAGGCCCAGATATGCTGTTCTGTCAACTGTCTAGGCCTTGCCTTGACAAAAGACTAAACATTTTTTATTAGATTTGGGGCTATGAATGATATAGGGAGGATAGAATGGGGTAAGAGGGTTAAGGAATGTATAAACAAGGGTACTAGAGAGAGGGAAAGGAACAAGGGACAAGGGGGGGGGGAGGTTGCTACTTTTAAAACTTACTTATAAAACTTACAATTCTTACAAATATTAGAAAAATAAAAAAAAAAACATTAGGGGCTTAAGGCATCACTGGGATGGTGTGAGAGGACTTATAGGATGTTTAGAGGAGAAACCAAAGGTGGGGAAATGATGGGATCAAGATGATTTGGGGAAGAATAAATGTGCAAAAATGGAGAGAGAAGAAGATAGAGGGGACCAGTCACCTCTTGACAGTTAGCTCATGGGCACCCTAGTCTGTATTTCAGGTGGTGGGCCACATTTTTCAGCCCTAGACATCTATAATTTATGTAGTTTGATGCACTTGAACATGCTGCTTTTTTTGGTTTAATAGGTAGCAAAATTTGTTGATATGTTGATATCTAGTGTTGATTCTAGAACTGTTCTGTAATTACTGTTTTTTACATTAAAATATAGGATGTGTAATATTACTCATTCTTATGAGTGGACTATGTGTTTTAAATCCTCCAAATTCAGTTATTAAAAATAAAACATGTAAATAAATAGAAAGTATAGTATTAATATATAGGAGCACTAATTTTTTTATTTTCTGTACTGTGCCAATTTATCACATATAAACAATTTCTATCAACAAGTTCCTCTGATTTTGTATCTTCTGATGTATTTTTACTACTTTAGGATTTCCAGTTTCCCATGAAAGTGTTAGCTACAGTTCTGAAACAGTAATCAGATACATTTTTATTTCAGGCATATTGTCTATCCATATATGTATTTTTCATTATTAGAAACAAAGAAGAATGGACTGTGGGATATCGTCTTACCGAATGTATGACTGTATGCATCTCAGTATATTTATCTTTTTAAGGAAAATTGTTTCATTTATAAGCTGTTTCTTGTCTGAAATTGTAATAGCCTCTGGCAAAAGTATTTTAGAGATACAATAAATGGCATTCAAATGTTTTATACTAAATGAGAAGTAAGATTTGCACTTGAAACATTGAAGGGTTACAAGTAAAAATAATGAGATCCTTGAATATTGAATATGTTGAAAAATTGACAATGAACTCAGGTGAGTGCAAAAGAATCTTTAGTAGCTCTACAATCATTAAATGGAGAAAGTTCAATTTATTTGTAGATTGTTTCAGAGTTATTTCAAGAAAATACATTGGACATAATGTTGAATATTTGAAAGGCTACTCAAAATAATTAATTTGGTTTCATCACAGTAAAATGTTGAAATATTCCCAAAATAAGATGGAAAATAAATAACAGAATACAATATATACCGTATGAACTCTATATAATTTTTTGATATCATTAATTCATAGTATAATAAAGCAAACAGGTGGTGTAGGAGACCAACTTGCCTGAACAGGGAACTCTTCCTGGTGATCATGTGGAAAAAGAAATTGTATGATCTCTGGAAGCAAGGTCAGGCTTCGCAGGAAGATTATGGAGATACAATTCACAGATGCAGGGAGAAAACATAAAATGCTGAAGCTCAGAGTTGAAACTGGACGGTGTTGTGTCAGAAAACAAATAAGGCTTTTTAAAGTACGCTAATAGCAAGAGAGGTCTTAGGAAAATGTTTGATCAGTACTTGATGGTTGCCTGACAGATAGGGATGAAGAAAAGTTGGAGGCATTCAGTGTTGGTTTGCTTGGGTTTTTTTGCCTCAGCCTTTAATAATACTGGTAAACCTTGGGCTGTTTGGTCCTCTGGATTGGAGGACCTGCGAAACAGTGACTTTTGTTATTGATGGACACTGACAGTGTAAGGGAGCAGTTGTATCCATTGAATGTGCATAAGTCCCCGACCCTGATGGGATTCCTCATAGAGTACTGAAAGAGCTAGTGCATGTTATAGAAGGACCCCTCTTGATCATCTGCCGAAAGTTTTGGAAGTCTGAGAAGTCCCTGCTGACTGGAAGTTAGCCAGTGTTATTCCAGTCTACAAAAAGTATGTGAGGGAAGACCTGGGGAACTACAGACCTGTTAGTGTAACCTCAGGTTCTGGAAAATTTATGGACAAGATTATACTGGATGCTATTGAAAGGCATTTAAAGAACAATGCAATCATCAAGCACATTCAACTTGGGTTCACAAAGGGAAAGTCCTACCTAATTTATTTCTATGATGAAGTAACCCACATACTGGATGAAGAGAACACAGTGGATGTAGTTTTTCTGGATTTTAGTGAGGCTTTTAATACTTTCTGTAACAACATCTTTCTTGACAAGTTGTCCAACTGTAGGATAAGCAAGTTGACAGTGAACTTGGTGAAGAACTGTCTGAACAACAGGGCTCAGTGGGTTGTACTGAGTGGGACTGCATTTAGCTGTCACCAGCGGTGGTCCTCAGGCTTCAATTCTAGGGCCAGTTTTGTTCAATATTTTTATCAGTGATCTGGATGCAGGAGTTGAATACATCCCTAGTAAGTTTGATGATATGAAACTGGGAGCGATTTGATTTACATGATGGATTTCAGTGGGATCTTTATAGATTGGAGCATTGGACAATCACCGGTGGCACTAAGTTTAATAAGACCAAATACTGGGTTCTGCCCCTAGGACAGAGTTATACGGGACACAGGTATTAATTGGGAGAGGAGTGGCTGGAGAGCAGCCCTGCAGAAAGATCCGTGGTTGCTGACTCAAAAGGAAACAGCAGTGTGCCCTGGAAGCCAAGAGAGCAAACTGCGTCCTGTGCATCGCACACAGTGTGACCAGCTGGGCTGTGTGCGCACGTTACTGGCTCATGTCCAGTCTCTCATCAGCCAGCATCCCCAAGTTCTTCTCAGCAGGACTTCTCTCAATATTGCCCTGACCCGGATGCACGACCTTGCACTTGGCCTTGTTGAACATCATGAGGTTCATGTGGGCCCATTTCTCAAGCTTGTCCAGGAGCCTCTGGATAGACACCATCCTTCATGAGTGCCAACCACACCACTCAGCTTGGTGTCATCTGCAAACTTCTTGAGGATGTACTCGATCCCTTTGTTTATGTCATCGATGAAGATGTTAAATAGCACAAGTCCCAATATGGACCACTGAGGGACACCACTTATCACTGATATCCATCAGGACACTGAGCTATTAACCACTGCACTCTGGATATGACCCTGCAATGAATTCCTTATCTACCAAACAGTCCACCCATGAAATATATGTATCTCTAATTTAGAGAAAAGGATGTTATGGAAGACCATGTCAAAGGCCTTACAGAGAATGCAGATAGATGACATCTGTAGCCCTTCCCTTGTCCGCTGATGTAGTATTTCATCATACAACACCTTGGTGAATCCCTGCTGGTTGGCTCTAATCACCTCCCTGTTCTCCATGTACTTTAGTGTAGCTTCTAGGAGGATCTCTTCCATGGTATCATTTAACTGACATAAGTAAAATTATGCCATTTCACATTAAAAGATTATAATGGCCCTTATATCCATCTCTTCTCACATCATTACATATAGAATTAAGGGGAAACAGTGAATACAGAATGGAAAAAGTACAAGAGATGAGGAAATATTTCTGAATACAACAAAGAAGTTAGAACTTACTAAATTCTACTTTCTTTAATGGCTATTTAGTAAGATTTTTATGTCATACTTGTTAGGACTAGACACATGTTTCTGTTCTCTTAAGAGAATGTATTAGTCATTGAATATTTATTCAAGAGCATTTCTCAAGGGGATGACGCATATTTTTCTCCTTTGATCAGTGCCCATACTTTCCAGGTGGTCTGTCTCCTATACTGAACATCCAGTCTGATTCCCAAATCCTGGCAAGCTGTCTGCTCCCAAGATTTTTACTAAACAGAATTCCTTCCAGGCTTCCTTTAGAACAAATGACTCTGTTTCTTAAAGAAATTATTTAAGAACCACAGTCCAGGAGAGAATTCTAGGCTGATAAGCCTCATAATAAAATAGTTTCCCTTTGGCCAAGAATCAGGTATATAAACTCTTGACACATTTTTTTCATCATTGTTTATTTGCCAATTCAGGAAAGTCTGTACTCAGAGGACTGGCATCAGTGCATCAGCTTACTGAATGCCTAGATCTCGGTGCACATTTTGCCTGGAGCTAAGACTTAGAGTTTAAATAACTTCTCTTGGTGCCAGATACCTTGTAGCCAATGCAGAGGCCTATGTCAACTAGAAACTGTAAGTGCCCTAATCAGTATGAACTTATTTTGAACTCAAATATAAGGGTACTAAAATAAGGTACAGGGCTGACGAGCTCCATCTGCCCGGGCAGATGGAGCTCGTCAGCCCTGTAAGGCCATCCATCTAAGACAAGGTCACTCTAAACAAACCTATGTCCTGAGGACCTCGCTACCACTGTCCAAGCTCGTTTGGCCCTGGCAGATGAACCTTAGGATTAAAGGGTGGGCTCAGTTCAGCGCACACTCTGTCTCACCTAAAAAATCCACTGCGCAGGCTCGAAGGGTGAAGACCTTTCCCAAATCTTCGTTCGCGAAGACTGGCCATGATGAAAATAAGGTAAACCAGCATTAATATTATGTATTGGTTAATGCTGTGATGGCAGAAGTAGACACAATGCATAAGCTTCACAATACTTCACAAACTATTTGAGGACTGTGATCATCAAAGGGACAAAGATATGTGTAGTTGCATACAGGCTGATTTGGGGAAAAGAACCATGACTTGCAAGATGAGAAAAAAACCAATATAAACAGTATTAGAAGCAGATGAGACCCCTGCTTTCCCCTGGGAGGACCACATAGCATAGAAACATTAAACATAGTGGAAATATAAAGAAGAAAGAAAACTAACCCCTTTCAGTTCTAAATTGTCTCATCAAAGTCTCTTGGGTTTAATCATCTTAATCTCAACAACTGAGAACTAGCAAGGCCCATAGCCAGTGATGAGATCGGGGATGGTGTAAGTGTTGCTGAGTGACAGTTTTGTATCTATAGTAGTCATGATCAGTAACAATGAAAAACTAATTATTAGCATAAAGTATGTTGATAATGAATAAATAAAGTTTTTTTTAAAGCTTAAAACTGGCCTGAGTTTTCAGTCTTCTAAACACTATATGGTAATCTCTTAATTAACTGAAACATACATACATGTATATATATAGACACATATTCAATCACAGTGGCCTAAAAATTGAACGTTGAAGCTCTGACCATTGGAAAAGGAGCACTGTTTTGTCCTTTCAGCCAATTAATCTTCTGCAGACATTGCTTCCGTCTCTCAAACCCCCAGTTCTGAGGGTGTTCTCTTCACTTGCTTTTTCATCTTCATTGCTGCTATCACCTCTTCGCCATGCTGTCAGTAGAAACCTGAAAATTCTTTTTTTTTTGTTGGCAACATTCATTGAAGCAGCAGCTGTTCGACTTGTGGATAGTTGCTTACTCAGAAGGACACTCGTCCCATGCTTAGTGCTGAATTTTCTATTCTCAGCAGTCCTCAGAGGATCCTAGATCTATAATTTAAAATTTCTAAAATGAGGGTTTTGTTAACAGAACCATTCAACACGACAGCTTTCATAGCATCTCACTGCACAAAGTGTTTGAAAATTAGATTAAATGGACCTCTGATCTTCTACATCAGGTGCTGTGTTCCTGTGAAAAAGATATGAGTCAAACAGCTGAAAATAATGTCGTTTTGTATTTTTAATGGATCTATGTAAAAGCTGTTCAAAGCAAATCAAATCAAAACTAACATGTCTAACTCAAAGGTAGTAAAAGTGAGAATATTGAGCAAGTTATGAGTTGTTGAAGTCTGAGGATTCCAGGACCAGGGGTTCTTCTTTGCAGTTGCTGAAGCCCAGTCAAGTGCCGCCTGGAAACCCAGGTGTTCCTCCATCCCACTCCCATGGATGTTGCTGCTGTTCCTGCTTGCAGGTTTGGCAGCCGGTGAGGCTGAGCCTGTGTCCCAGAGAGTCCATGTGTGAGTGCACAGTCGTACACGCACACACACACACAGAGGACTCTAACGTTTGCTAAGGAATGATGTGTGCACATGCACGTTCAGGATTAAAATCACTGGGGAAAGATAAACACATCCTAGTCTCTAGTTGCTGGAACACATACCTGTGGACATTGTGACCTACAGTGCCTTCTCTAGTTGCTGCCACTCCTATGGTGTGCAGCACTGACGCACAGGATGGAGAATGAAAGAACACAGACAAACTAGATAAGAA
Organism: Pipra filicauda; assembly: GCF_003945595.2. Lineage (NCBI taxonomy): Eukaryota > Metazoa > Chordata > Aves > Passeriformes > Pipridae > Pipra > Pipra filicauda. Next base: position 1,168,520 of record NW_024104338.1, on the reverse strand, counting down.
AAGGATTAATAAATTCATGTGATGAAAATAAGAGATCTGAATAGCAGAAAAATTGAAATAAGTTATTACAGTCCTTGTTGAAGAGTACCTAGTCTTCTGACTACATATATTATTTCCAGGAAAGACTGAAGGTGAGATTTAATTCCAGAGAAGGGGTTTGGCTTGTTGATGATTTCATCATTTGATTTGACTCCTTTTTGCCTTTGAGCGAGAAATTAGGTAACTTTTGCCATGATTATGGGGACAGCATGGAAGAGGTTATGTTAGGGATGCAGTGCAGGATATATCTATCCTTTGTTTCAACTTTAGGTCAACATATAGTGACCATGGACTGACTCTGTATCACTTCATAGAATGAAGAATGATTATTTCAGTCCTCTGTTGTATCTTTCCACAATAATTTCTTGCCTTCCAGTTTGGAACTGGAACAGCTTTTAGTACCTTAATGAATCCATACAAAGCCTTTTGTGTCTGATTGGATGCTCAGTGAAAAGTAGACCACAAGAAGAATGCAGAATTTGCCTTTCTGGGTTAGGGTGGGAAAGAAGAACCAAAGACATAGATTTTCATTTAGTTTTGGGTTGATTGCAAATATTATCAGCATTTATGAAGGTTCTACTGGTGTAAATCTAGCAAAGGTTGATGGTTGGTTTAGGACAAAATTAAAAGGAAATGTCAAATTCAAAGGGACCATAAATCCCTCAGTGGATTTGAGGTAGATGTTTTTAGATGCATAAATGCTAGGAATTGTGGAGTCTAATTAACAAGGGATCTTTTTAATTCCATATTTGGGAAAAAAGTAAGAAGAAACAGGAAACTTTAAATGGGCATGATTTAAGTCATTAAACACTGACATATGAAATTACTTCATTCAATAAATTATTTGCTTTAAATTTTACATTGTTTTTAGTGTTTTTGTATACTTGCCCTAAGCATCGAAGAAACCCATTTTCCATTACTATCACAATGCATCTTTTCATCCATGCTAAATTCTCTTCAAATGGTTTAAAGAAAAAGAGGAAAAAAAGAAGGGCTTCCACAAGCGATTTAAAAAAAAAAATCTTCTACTTTAAATGCCTGAAGCCAACATTGTAAACCTTAGAGTTATGCATCCCTTTTCCCCAAGTGTGAGAATGATGCTCTTTAGGGAGAGCTTTCTAAACCAACAAAATAATAAAAACATTTATATATAATAAAAAATCAAATTATCCAGTACTTGCAATTCCTAAGTGTAGATTTTAATAAGAGATTGCCATTATTGAATACTTTTACCAGAGCATATGTGTAAAAAATAAAACCACAGAAACAATTATTATCATGGCAAGTAGTGTTCAGTCAAATATATTATAGACACAGATTCAGAATTCAGCTCAGTTTTCTGGAGGTTGTTGTATGTTGTGGTATGATGTTCAAGAGTCTTAAAGCAGGTGAAAATTTCATACATTTTTGTGTACTGTACCTTGGTTATGGCTAAACATGAAGGGAAAATTACTTTTTATGTGAAAAATTTTCAGAAAAGGTAAACAGGGCAAAATGTCTACAGAAAATTAAAAATAGACTAGCTCAAACTTTTGATGTTATGAAATTTCTACACTGTGTTGCATAGATTAGTATATTTTATATAAAGGATTCTATTACTATATGTAACTATGATTTCCCTCTTGTTCAATACAAAGTTAGTTTTCAGTAACTAATACAAAGTGCTAGTATTCTGGTTTTTTTATTTTCTTTCATAATTTACAGACTTTGCAGTGTGAGCTGATACTCCTAAGATTTTTTTTACCATAGGTACATATGTTCATCCTGTAGTATCCACGTATTGAGTATATAAAAACCTTGATTCTCCATATTAAGTTGTCAGGTACTACTTACTGCAAGGTTTCAAACCATACAAAGAAATGTACATTCTTAAATTAAGATGGTATCATACTAATTTAGTTAAGATAGTTTATTAGATAACTTGTATAAGTCAATATGCTCCCAACAGAGTCAAAGAAGGTAGACCCTAATTAGATGGTCTTTTTCGTAATGTATTTAATTATGGTGTTTTGTGGTTTTGTGTTTTTTTTAAGTTGAAAAAAAGGTATTCCCTAGTAAGCATTTTAAAGGATAATCAAAATAAATAATACTCTATCATAAGTAAGTTTGCTGATGATACTAATTTGGGAAAAGCTGTTGACTCCCTCGAAGGCAGGGAGACCCTGCAGGAAGACCTGGACAAATTAGAGGGCTGGGAAATCAGCAACCGTATGGAGTTCAACAAAGACAAGTGCTGGATTCTGCACCTGAGATGGGGCAACCCCGGCTGTTCGTACAGACTGGGGAATGGGATGCTGGAAAGCAGTGCCACAAAAAGGGACCTGGGGGTCCTGGTTGACAGCAAGTTGAATATGAGTCAGCAGTGCCCTGACAGCCTGGAGGGCCAACTGTGTCCTTGGGGGCATCAGACAAAGCATCACCAGCCAGTCGAGGGAGGAGATTGTCCCGCTCTACTCTGACTGGGACGGCCTCACCTTGAATATTGTGTGCAGTTTTGGGCACTGTAATGTAAGAAAGAAATAAAGCTATTAGAAAGCATCCAAAGAAGGGCAACAAAAATGTTTTTTTGTTCAGCCTGCCTCATAGGATTCTGCAGCTTCCTCGTGGGGGGAAGAGAGGAGCAGGCACCAATCTCTTCTCTCTTGTGAGCAAGGATAATACCCAAGGGAATGGCATGAAGCTGTGTCAGGGGAGTTTTAGTTTAGATGTTAGGAAAAGGTTCTTCACCCAGAGGGTGTTTGGCCACTGGAACAGGCTCACCAAGGAAGTGGTCACAGCATGACAGTTCAAGAAGTGTTTGGACAACACTCTCAGGAACATGGTGTGATTCCTGGTGTTGTCTTGTGCAGGGCTGGGAGTTGGACTTCAGTGATACTTTTGGGTCCCATCCAACTCCTGATTTCCTATGATTCTATGATTAATGTAATAAATTATAAACTAATAAATTGAAAATATATAGTATGTGCTAAATTAATCGATCTCAAAGGGCAAGCACAAAATTAATTTTGCTGTTATACAAATTCTTGCATAAAGCAACAGGCAAGCGTGCATTGCTATCTTTTAACACTAACATAAAATGCTAGTTAGAGGTGTAACTGCTGCATTTAATTGAGTGGAATGGATATTGTTATGGCTAAATAGACATCTAATGAAAAATGTAGAAAGACTGAGCCAACATTACTGCTGAGATACTACTGTATCTCAGCCTGAAAACTGTTTATAAACTCATTGAACCTTTTAATGCATTATTCTGTTTACCAAATATAAGATCAATCATAAACTCATTTTGCCAGAGAGGGTACAATAATTTGAAGTCCTTGATGATGCTATATCTAATACATCAGTAAGATGAACATTTCATTGAAACTCTTCTGTTTGTAATGTTACACTGATGCAACTTGATCACGACAATCTTTATTTTTTTTTAATTGTTTTCTGCAACAATTTTGTGGGCATATATACTGAAAAAGTAGTTGTACACCCATATTAGATAGCAAACTGACCTATATGTCATGAAAGGTCATTCAATTCTCATTTTAAATTGTAGAAGAATGAGATTTTTAACAGAAAATTATTGTAAACTAAAGTTTTATATATAGTGCTCAGCTTTCAACAAAAATTTATTTGGGAAAGAATTTTTAGAAAGTTTTAGTGACAATCATGGGAAAAAATAATCCAGTGGTAGATAATTATGTTTGTTAACATTCTCAGAAAAGACATGAGGTTTGGGTCTTTTCTGTCTTTCACACTGGACTGACTTTTGAACCTGTGTGTATCTCACCAGCTTCTTAACCTCTGAACTACTGGATGCCATGGAGTTCATGTCATGTTATAGTTTCTTATGACCATGGCCATTTTTGAATTATGAAAGTTTTATTTCATACCTTTGTGGTGGAAAGCAATGTGAGTTCAGCAGTTTTCTTTAGGTATATATTTAATGATACGTCTTTGCTCTGTTCTTTGACAGAAATGGTTTGATATGTTCCTTTTACAGAAGTAATGACTGAGAATTCAGACAAATATACTAGTTTCCAGAATACAGAGTAGTTTGTGGTACCATTGATTTTTAATTAAAAATAAACATAATCTTTTATCAGGTAATGAATGCCAGCTGAGTGTGAGCTTTTGCAGAGTTTAAGAAACAATATCTAAAATACTGAAGAGGCTTGAATCTACTTGTAATTGGAATTGTGTAATTGTCTTTATAAAGTTAAACCAGAAAACAATGTAACAGAATAAAGACATATTAGTTGCTGAGACCTAACTGTGGAGCAATTAAGAAACATTACAGGGGTTAAAAGTAAAATATTACTGAGCTAAAGATTAAATATTTGTCCTTTGCAATAACTGAACTCTTTAGAGTTACATTGCAGTTATAGCAATGATTTAATGAAATGTGTGAATTTTTTAAGGAAATGAAGCAATGTTGAAAAACTCCCAGAGTATCTCAGAGAACCACATAATCAAATTAATAGTTTTTCTTCTTTTATCTATGTGGGATGGATTCTACCTGCTGATGCTAAACTGATAATAATTAGGCATTTTAGAGCTCTGAGGGAAGAATCATCCTCACTCCTTTCCTAAAAATATCACTTACTAACAGACACGTGTTATTAGTAGAATGGAACCAGAATTCCATTCTGAAGCCTTCAGAATACCAATGTGTGCTTTTTAATGATATTAAACAGCTATTTATATCAATTCATTGAAATATGCCTGCAAAACTTTATGGTCTGGTATAGCAAAAAGACTGCTACCACAAGCAGGGGCATAGGTCAACCTGTTAAGATTTCTGTGTGTACTTACATAAATACATAGCTGTAAATATATGTATCCGTGAGAGAAGACATTTATTCAAGATCCATTCAATCATTCATGATAAACTACTATGTAATTCCAAGTATTTTATTTATTTTATTTATTTGTACCTGCTTCAGTTTAGCACACTGCAAAAAGAATGCAAGACATACCATTTAAAAAAAAAATACGTGGTAATCCATAGTGTATCATGCCAAATAAAATGCAGAGCAATAGCTCCTTTCTCATCATCTATTCTTAGGACTCAAGTAGTTTACGTTGCCATAATCTTTCTTATGCAAGTAAATAAATTATCTTTGTCTTGCAGAATACAGAGTAAAATTTGCTTGACACAGTATGTGAAGCTCATAAACTGAATGCAGAGAAAAACACAAATATTATTTAAGGTCATATGCTTAATATCTTTGTGCTATTGTGAATTGTATTGTTTATCTTATTATTGTACCTGAAGGCCTCATCAAAATCATACAAATGTTCTTTGTCTTAAAACAGAGTGGGGAAAAAAGCCACCTGTTTCTTTTCAGAAATTGACTGTGCAATTGGAGAAGATAAATCAAAGAAATGGGTGAAGGAAACTAAAAAAAAATCAATATGTAGGCTGATAAAGACTTATTTTAACTTTTTAAAGTTCAATAAAGAGGTAGAGATGTCATAGAACCTTTCGGGGTTAGTTAATAAGATAAAAAAAAATTGAGCTAAAGAAAATGAAACTGGAAAATAAAAACTTAGAAAAGACCATGAAAAAAGCAGAAAATTGAAATATAAGAAACATTGCATAGTAAGAAACAATCTTCACACTCCCTTTCCTTTTTAGAATGGATTTAGCCCATTTTATACACGTGAAATGAATTAATGTCAGGTCCATAGCTGGTAAGTACATTTTCAGTTCTGCATTAATATGTTTAATTGTGCTTACAATTTTTCAGATTTTATTGAAGATGCAAGTATTGTATTCCTCTTGTAAAACATCATCTGTATCTTCAGTAACACCCTGTGACTTTCCAAATGCAGGAGATTCAGAAGATTTTTTGTTGGGCAGCCACCATAATTGCTTTGATTTGATATTGGAAATTTTTTCCACATAAGTAGGTGCTACAAAGGCCATACTTTCATCTTTAGAAACTGTTTAAAAAGAAGTAACATCTAAGTTCCTAAAGCCTTTAAGTGCAAAGTATTTCTTCAATGAGAAATTTCATCTAGGAGCTCAAAGTCTTCCTATTGCAAAGATCATGAATTTTTGTTACCTAAAAATACGAATCACTCATCAAAAATCTGGAATAAAAAGTGATCCTTTAAAATAATTTGAAGATGTCCTTTGAATACTTTTGACATCCAGTTGATTTATTTTTCTGGCTTAGATAAAATGCTGACTTTTTTTCTTTCTCTGGAGAGTATAAACAGAGAGATTCACAAAGTTAGAGGAAAGAGAATATTAATTAGCATACCAAATATGGGCAGCCCAGCCAAGTGTGTACTTTCCAGGAGTACATCTTTGATGGATCAATATGTTTTATCTGGAAATAATTCTAGATGGGTACCTAAGTTATCCTCTGGGCTCATAGTACTGTTAGCTGATGCATAACAGAATAATTGTAAGGAGGGCATAGATTATGTTCCTAAATGTTACCAGACACAAATCATAGAACCTCTAATATGACTTTTTATCAAATGGATGTTTATTTTTATTGAGGTTTGTTTAGCTGAATAAGTTTACCTTATAAGACCTTGCTTTTTTTTCAGAAGTTACTGAATATGATACAAATTTCAGTGAAATAAACATTTTCAGTCTTTAGATGACATTAAGACACATCTGATTTCCTTGCACGCATTAAACATGTGAAACTAATCAGCTGATTGCTTACTTTTCTTCTTGCATCTGTAATTCATATAGGTCAAGTGTTGTTTCATATCAGATACACTAAATTGTACACAAGCATATGCATACATACATTCTAGTAAAAAGAGACCTCCACTTCATAAAAAGTCAAGAGGAACATTAACTTTTCTGTCTGGAGAACCAAGAAACTCCCTGAATGGGGACCTCTGCAACCATTATGTTATCTATTTCTTTACTATTGTAACACGTTTAATTCAAAAGCTCTCTTAAAGGTGGAAATATACCTCTTTTCTCTTTTCTTCAAGGCTTGCTTAGCCAGATCTTAAAGAGTACTTTATGAAATCAATAGACCAACCTGCATAAAAAAAGAGTATCATAAATTATTATTTGTTTGAAGGGCTTTAAAGCTAGCCTATAACTTTTAAATAAAACAAGCTCTGCTATTCCATGAGGTTATGATCCATACAGCTAATAATCTGATGAAAGGCAGTATAATTGTAGGGACAACCTTTAAATAAGTAACTGCTTTTTAGAAATCCAGGCAACAGTGTTGTAATTAGAGGTCCAGTAGCTCTAAGGATATTAAAAATGTAAGCATGGCACCAGCTACCTTTGGAGTGTCTGTTTGCTAACAACATGTTCTGTGAATTGAATCAATATACAGTCTCTGTATAAAGACTATTCAGTGCGTCTATAGTTTTCTTTTTATTAAGGTTAATTGTTCTGTTAAAAAAAAGCTTGTTAAGTAAAAGAGAATAAGTTGTTATGTGCAGAGAAAAAAAACCAAAACCTCCTGTAATCTGTGTTTGAGGATTATTTGCTTGAATAGCCTGAGGTCACTGAGTATCTTTTCTTTCTTCCCTTTGCTGAACAGTTCAGATGAACAAATTGATACTTCACATACTATTGATTAATTTTTCCCTGTTCATTGCTTTTACTTCATCTCTGGGTAGTTTTGCTAATCAATTTGTTATGTGTATAAGGACTATGTAAGTGGCTGACTTAAACTTTTAAGAAAGGTTACTAATTTGTGTAAATAATATGGGTTACAAAAGTGCAAAAGAATCAAATACTATGTTCCTATGGCCATTAATATTAGGAAATTGTTTTTTTCTTTACTAGGACCCTCTCAACTGATAAATTTTTGAAACACTAAAAAATTACAGGACCTCTAAATACATGGAAAATTATAAAATATTTGAGATGGCTTTTTTATTGTTGTTTAGAAAATATATTTTTGATGTTTCATTTTAATTTATTTCTGATTCATTTCTTCAAAACATAAAACTTGATATTGTTGCAGAGATTATTGTACTATTGATTCTACTTTCACCTAATGATGTTTTGTTGTTTTTTTTTTCCTGAGGCACGTGTGTTTTGAAGAAACCCAAAGTAAAATCTCTTATGTAACTTTCATAACCTATTCTTTGGAGTACCGGTAAATTGTTTTCAGTTAACATGACTGGCAATACTCAAATATTGTAGTTATTCTCTGTTTTACAAAATGATAAATTCTGTGATATGCTGAGTATCATTTGTGTTGTACTGAGTAGCCTTGTTGAACTCAATAGGACACATAAAGATATGCTTAGCTTTCTGCTGAAACTAGTATATATCATGAATGCCAACGACATGGTTTGATTTGAATGGCATTAAGAATAGACTATTCACTACTTTGCAATCAATCAGAAGTAATTTCAACCCCTAACTCTCAATTCCTCAAAAAAAAATATCCCTATAATATCACATATTCATGCTTTACTTGTAGGTCGTCACTATCCCTGTAGAATCTTTAGAGGTCTGTTATCTTAGTATTTAATACAAAGACAAGTGATGACAATATTTAGGTGTCCAGGTGTTTTATATAACCACACAATTATGTATTTTCTCACAGTTCTTGAGAATACCCCAGGATTTTGTAAGGGGGAGAGCTAACATTGAGTTATTTGGTTGATTTACTCAGTATGATGCCTGAAAGAAAAAAAAATTTAAGAACCCTAATGATTTACAAGATTCTTTCTCTAGAGACACTTGTCTTTACGTAAGTCTCTTAACACTGGAAGGCAAGGCAATTTTCCAAAATGGCAATTAGTTTTCAAAACTCTAGATACTCTTCTAAATAAATTACTTTTTTTATTATAAAGCAAATCATGGACACATCCAGTATCTAAAGTGTAAGGTAATCTAAATTTTAAATATTCAGTAGATCTCTGAAAGCTCTGGTCATTGTCCAGAGCAATAAAGAAATACAACTCATATTTAGTGAAGTAGTGAACTTATCGTGTCACGAAGCAATATATGTTAGACTTCATAGTATCTCAGCGGAGCAAGAAAAAAATGTTATCTACATATTGTACATTTGTTCTTTTGTTGTAGGAACATAGGTTTCATGTTTCATAACATACTTCCTTCAGTATATGCCAGAGTACACTTTCATTAAGTATATGAACACTTACTGAGCTGGATGTTAAGTGTTCATTGTAACATGGAAAGAAAGTAACATGGCATTAATGCATTCTCAGTTCCTTGCTCTCATCATGAGAGGAGACACAGTCATAATACACAGAGGAGATTAAGGGCAGATTAACAAAACCTTTAACTGCCTGGAATAACTGGATTTAGAAGAGGACAACCGTTATTCTTTGATTACAGTCCTCAGACAAACAGTTCTCTGAACTCATACTTGGTTTAGTTATCATTAGAAGCGTATTTGTACATGCTATTTGCATTCTTACCATCTTCAATTTACTGTAGAAACTCCTTTTGTAGGCTATGGAATATCAAAAAGAAATGAAGCTGTTCTTATTCAAATTGAAGGAATTTCACGTTACCTCATTCAGGAATAATGTAATATTGCTCACAAGTTCATATTCTTACTCCTTTGCTTGTATAAGGGCTTTAGGAATAAAAATCTGATTATTCAGATGATTGTAATCAGTCCTGGAGTGAAAATAAGAGTAGACTAGAAAATTGCATTGTTTTAAGAGAAGTCTGGCAAAGTGGCAAATTGCAAGGTAATTGATGTGCCTAGACTAATTAGTATCTGCTGTTATTTGTATTATTATGGAATCTGAAAGTTTATGTTGGATATACCAGAAGTAACAGGTAAAAGTAATGGAAGATGTAGTAACTGCATTCATAATCTACTTTGAAACAGGATATAACAAGACCCTGTTAATTCCAAATGTAGGAAAACAGAAAAAAATGAAGACAGGAAGAAGTGGGAATTTTTTGGTCATGTTCCTGTATTTGTTGAAAATTTTGCATTTTACAAATATATTGGATAAACTATTCACAGGTGCCTCTTTGCTGTTGTACTGCAAGGCTGTGTTTAGAATGATAATGTAGCAGACTGATGTTTGTAGCTAGTATTTAGTAAAATGTAAAAAATGTGCATTGATGATGAAGAGAGATGAAGATGTATATCACAAATACAGATTTGAAAAATTAATTACTAAGCATTTCTGAAAGCGGTTTCCCTCACTGAGGCTGATGCTTTTGTAGAAATTACATGTATCACAAGGCAGTCTTCAAAGAAACTGCAAATCATGTATAAATAGCTTAATGTACAGAAAGTTCCAGTGATTTTTTTTTTGGCTTTTTTTTAATCTGGTAGAGATAGGTATAAGAGGAATTGTAGTATGAAATTATAAAATCTTGTGAAATTAGAAAAAAAAGGTACATTTTTGGTGAAGGTAGGATGCAATTAAATCCATGAAATTAGAAGCTTCCTCTTTCCAACTCTTTGAAAAAAGACTGGATTTTCTTTGAAAGAGGTGATTTATCGTTATGCAATCACTGAGATCAATAAAAATTACCTTTTACAAAAGTCAAGCTGGTAGGCTAAGAGCTTTATCTGGATCAATCCAGACTGAGTTACAGCCTTCCAACAAGTCAGCAGACAGATGCTATATCACTGCAATGGACTATGTGTCGTCTTAACCTTGCCAAAAGATAAGGTAAAATTTATACCCCCATGAAATTACTTTAAACTAATGCATTTTACCTCAGAAGATAGGGTGAGCTAAGTGTGCACATATGGTCTGTTGTAACTCGCTGATGAACAGTGAGTTATAAAGCTGCCATAAATTGTTAGCTTTTGATTCTGTGCCCCTATGCTTCTATGAACGGGAAATATTCCATACTTAAAAGCTTTTACAGTTTGGCCCTCCATGGGTAATAGCACTTCTATGAAACATGGTGGATCTGTAATTCTGGTGGGAATAAGTATTTTTAAAATAAGAATACAAATCAATTTTGAGCCCTTCCCTACAAGAAAGACATTAAGATGCTGGAGTGTGTCCCGAGAAGGGCAACAAAGCTGGTGAAGGATCTAGAGCACAAATCTGATGAGGAGAGGCTGAGGTAGCTTGGGGTGTTTGGTGTGGAGAAAAGGAGTTTCAGGGGAGACATTATCACTCTCTACAACTACCTGAAAGAAGGTTGTAGTCAAGTGGGGGTCAGTCTCTTCTCTGAAATAAGAAGCAATAGTACAAGAAGAAATGGCCTCAAGTTGCACCAGGGGAGGTTTAGATTGGATATTAGGAAAAATTTCTTCACTGAAAGGGTTGTCAAGCGTTGGAATGGGCAGCCCAGGAAAGTGGCTGAGTCACCACTTTTGAAGGTATTAAAGGATGTATATATGTGGTGTTTAAAGACATGGTTTAGTGGTGCACTTGGCAGTCCTTGGCTAGATAAATGGTTAGACTCAATCTTAGAGGTCTTTTCCAACCTAAACAATTCTATGATTTTATAATTCTAAGTGCAAATCAGTGTAGGTCCTTATTTAATTAGTTACAGGATGAGTTTTTGTGAAAATCATTATATGATTCATAGATGGTAATGATGCTATGCATTTGATACAATATGATATACTTTAAGACCTTTGCTAAAATAATTTTTTTTTTAAATCCACTGTCTACTCCTTGTGAGCTTCTAGAAACAGCTTTCTCTTAAAAGATGACCTAAGTGGTACACGATATTAATTAAAAGGTTTGATCAGAAAGGGCTCAAAATTCCAGAATACAGGCACTACAATGAAAATATTTTTCAATAGTGCAAATGTATAAGATAGTTCAAAACTACAAGCTATAGCAAATATTTATGTTGCCACAGGCAGAAGATTTCAAATTCAGGTTGAACAGATGAGTTGTTAAAAAATAAAGATCCCATTTACATTTAAGGTGGTTCATAATGCTGCATGAAGCAACATGTTTTTTAAAAAAGAAATGAAATAAAATGTTTATATTTTTTATAAACAAAACATTGTCTAAAGAGTGCTAAGATGCACCTGTACTGATGTAAATTAGAATTTCTAAATTATTATATTATCTTTACTTCTCTTAAGCTATGCAATGGTTCATCAAATGTTTTTCAGAAGCTGTCATTCTCATACAATAACTGGCCTCTGTGTCACCCTTTCTTGCTGAACAAAGTAAGTCAACAACCTTCTTGCTCTTTCTCAGATTTGCTTCTTCCAAAACAAGGCTGGAACACCTACCAGTATGTCTGTGTGAGAATCTAAAAGTAGAGACATCTGCTCTGCAGATAAACATCAGTCTTCAGACCTCTCAATGCAGTATCTGCTGATGCTGTGCAGTTTGATGTGACCCATTTTCTTATTTTCCATATGGCCAAGAACCTTGAATGAAAACAGGATCTTAGCTGCTTATTGTCTCTACTTGAATTAATAATCTTCTGTTTGTGATGTCTCAAATTATTCCTATGAAAATGATTATGATTTCACAGAAGGCTGTGGTAAAAAATAAGATGTAAATGCTTCTAATCAAAGATACTCTTCATGCAAATGAAACTCTAATTAGAAGAGGAAACAATCTGTTTTAACAGACCACCGTGAAAAGAGCTGCTCAGCATTAAATATAGTTTGATAAAGACATTAGCCTGAAAAAAGATACTGGAGTAAGTAAAAGATACTGAATATTTAATCTGGCTTTTAGGATATAATCCTAAAATATTCAGTCCGTGGATTGAATTTAGGAAGTGGATTTAGGATTGAATATTGCTGAAACTAGAATAACTTTTGCTGTTGGAACTTTTGCAAAAGTAAATCTCTCATTTTCTTACAAGTGTTTAAAGCTGTTTCATTGGAACAGGGAATTCATATTAGATAGATTATCAGAGTTTAGTTTATTTGCACACAGAATTCTATCATACAGTCTCATAAGAATGTCTTGAAGTTCCGAAGGCGAGAGTTCCAAGAATAAATGTCATACTGTATATAAAACAGCCATTTAGATTAACTTTTAATTTGCATATTTTTTATTTTCCTCTAAAAGTCTCTTCTGTTGTCTGAACAATTAATATTTTACAGTAGGGATTCTTTATTTATAAAGGTGGCTATTTTTTCAGCTCTGTTCTTTCAGGACCCTGTTCCCTGATCAAAAACATCATCCTGAGTTCACTTATTATTAAAGTTGGTAGGCATAATATTATAAGCAGACATTAGTATAATAACAGAATGTGCTTTATTAGAAAATACAGGTTTGTAAAGACAAAAGATCTTCAGAGAAGCAGACTGACTTTGTATGAAATGTAATTAAGATAAACTTTTAATTTGAGAACAAAAAATTTCAATGTCATGAAACAGTGAAGCTGTAGAAAACCTTGGAATAACTGAAAATGTTAGATCAATTCTTCCCATTATTTTGTCTTCTCACATTAATGAAATCTTGAAGGTCGGCTCATGAAATATCTTTTGGTTGCTTTGACCATTTGCTTATTGGTTAATTTTACTTTTCTCAGTCTTTTTTCCTGTTCAGTAGAACATAATCACTAGATGAAGGAGAGAAACCCATAGATCACTGGTTATAACATATGGTTGGGTTATGAAATTTTGGTATATCCTATTGAACTGAATGGGGCAAAGCAAGTATTTGAAATTATGCCTCCTATTTCCTACACTGGTTTGAGAGGTTCCTTATTCTAACCAGGCAAACCAGAGAAGTGACTGTATTCATAGTTACAAACTGATTGCTTATACCTTTTTATAATAGTGCAGATTCAGAAGTTCTAATAGGAACAGAACTAAATGACTGTGATGTCACCAAGAAACCACCTCAAAAATGCAAAATACAAAAAATGAAAAACCCTCCACCCAAACTGTGCTATAAGTTTGCATTATTCGATTAATTTTCATATCTGGAATACAAGAGAATTAAATTAATGGCTTTAAGCACAAAAGAAGTTCAAGGAATAAAAAAATGATATAATGTATTGTTCACATTCCAATTATGTGAAAAAAAGATATATGTTCAATATATATTGTATATTATTCACTGAGTGCATGATATACTATGGAGAAGTTTGTTTAAAATGTATTGAGAGAAGACTATTGGAATCTAAGGATGTTACCCATTGAAATAATTTGCATACTACAGCTTCTTTAATTGATAGTTATAATGAAAAAACATCAATTTTCCCTTTCCATATTGTTACCTAATTTTTAATATAATATTTCTCTATACAAAGGATATGACATTTTATAAATGTACTTACATATGCGAAAATAAGTTCTTAAATTTATGGGGAATGCTGCTAAAAAAAAAGCCCAACCACACAACCAAACCCACAAGCCTCTGCAACCCCTGCCCCCAAAGCTAAAATCCAAATAAAATACATAATATCCATGTATGTTATTATTATAATTTTTGTTTCTAATCAGATTACATTACAGTCAAGAAAAAATGGCTTAAACAATGTGCTTGATATTAAAAACATGGCTTAAGCAGTGAAATTTGTGAATTTGGGACAAATCAAATAAACAATGTCACCTGCAAAAAAAAATTCTGGAATGGGAAACTCTTAATTTGCCCTTGATTGTGCTATTCAGTTTGATTTTACACTTCCCAACATGGTTTTCATACTGAGCTGCAGTGTCACTCAGCTAGGTGGGTGAGGAGGTGGGAGGGACCGAGAGTCTGAACTCTATGTCAAAGACTGTTTATGAATTTTACATTTTAAGTTAATTGGATAAAATGCATTATTACCCTGGGAATGTTGATCAGAAAGAAAGAAAAATCTTAAATCTTAGAAGAGACCTTGTCATATAGTTATCAGGCTTCTTTTTCCTTATTCTCTGTATGACTTTCCTAGTAATGCATTTGGTTACTAAGAGTATCCCCTTTTCTTCAGGAAGGCTAACTACTCAGCCCCAGGCTCTGCAGTTTGTAAGTTCAGACACTTTCTCAGAAAGCAGAGCTGTAGGTTCAAGGGCAAGCAAGGCTTAATGTCTCAATTCTGTTACTTTAAGTACTTAAGGTACTGCTACCACTAGACTGCTATGTGAAAGAATTGTATGTTTGTTCCACTGGTCCTGTTTGATCAGAAAAGTACTTGACATCTATTCTTGAAAAAGTATTTTGATGTGACTCACATTTTCTCTTGCCTGGTTCTGTTAGTTGATACATGATTTGGAAATGCACGTGGAGAAATGTGTCGTTGGAGAAAAGTAACTTTTCCAGAAGATCTTGTTGTGGAAGCTGTGGAAGGAGTACGGCTGCCTTATTAGGAGATTCTGGTGGAGTTAGGAAACCACTTTTATGAGGTAGCTAGACTGCATCTGGCCCCATGTTACTTTATAGTTCATGATCAGACTCAAAGCTGATAAAAAGCTGATGTAAGTCTGAATGATGTCAGACCTGAGCCTTTAATATTCATTGATAACACCTTGAATCCTTTTAGTGGTATCTTGTCTTCATTAACTTTCTCTTCTGGTGACACATCAATTTCGGTATTTGGACCTACATTTGGCTTTTTATATTGATTTTTTAAATTAATTTAGAGAAGATCGTGAAGTTCTTCCGAGTAGATATGAAATGATTTATCACTACCAAGAACTATCTATGTGTCTCTTCAGTGGAATCGAAAAGAAGGGCTCAGCTCCCACTGCTAGCTAGGAGGTCTTTCGTATATTGAGCTACATTTAAAAAGTGCACGAATTTATATAGGTATATTTTATCCTTTCAATATATAGATTGGAATAAATCTAAACATTTTCTATAGCCTTTGGAGAATCAATGTGCTTTGTATGACTAAGGAATAACCAGTCACCTTGCCATTAATTATTTCAGTTCACTTATCTTGAATTCCAACTCCTTTGGAGAGAGGCAAAGATTACACCTTAACCCAGACACTGGTCTAAGATACCTTACATAATGTGGGGATAAAATAATTTAATTTCCACTCTTATTTTATTTGTGACCAGCTAAGATTCTGACAAGTAGATCTTTTATATAAAACAATGATAATTTGTCAAGTTAATGGTAAGATTTCCTAAAGTGGCAAAGGTGACAATTACGAAGATAGCACTTGGTGACACCCCCATATGAAGATAGCAAATTCAGAATGAAAAAAGATGCCCTCTTCTTCACTGACTTTTGTAGTAGTATTTGACATGGGGATGGGGTGTAGGGCACTAACACTGGTCTCCTTCCAGTATCAGAGCTGCTTACAGGACTCTTCACTGTTTCTTCAGCTCACCCTCACATTACTCCTATCCCTCACATCCTTCACCCTTTCTCTCCTATTTCTCCTTATCAATGGCTTTTACTTATCCATCTCTTCTGTTGTTTTTTTTTCAACTTTATCCAATCGTCTTCTTTAAATAAGGTTATTGTCATTACAAGCAGAGGGTCCCAGGTTCTGGGGACTCAGAATTTGTTTGTACTTGTCTTTATCTTCTTTTAGATACATTAACAATTGTCTAATGATCAGGTAACTTTTAAAAATTTTGCTTTAGCAAAATGAGAGATCAAGTCTGTGCAGATTAAGTTGTCTCTGAATAAAAAGTGATATGCTTGAGTGGACACAGAATGATACCAGAGACTGTTTCTAGCACTGAAATTTCATTATGGACAGACACTTCATATATGCAGCCAAAAATTTACTGTTCATACAGTTGAAATCTTAGCAGTCTCTTCAAAGATTTTTTTATTAGCCCAAATTCAGTTATTGCAGAAAGAAGAAAATAAAGAGTACTATCATTATAAAAAAAAAAAAGAATAATCTCTGTTATAATACAATTAAAGTTGTTATGCACACATCCTAGTATCTAGCCCTTTTTTCTAGAGTTATGCTCATCTTTTCACTGTTTCTCTGTATCCTTGGGTAAATGGCTTCAGTTTGAAGTGGGGTATTGCAATCCATCAGTATCCTAAGTCCTTTCATATGGAGGAGTATGGCGTTAATTATGATGCTTTCTTCCTCCTCTCTCCAGGATTTACTTAGGGGTATTTTTATGCCTTTGTTAAACCCACTTTGCAGTTTGAGCTTTCTTCTGTGGTCTGTAATCATTTCATACATATAGTGCATTTTATGTATATATAGTTTAGTTTTTCTTTGTTCTCTTTATGAACAACCCCCCAAAACAGTTCCCATGTCTGTATTTTTTGAGTTGTTTATAGCCCCGAGGACTGGAGCCTGTGTTCTGTCTCTTTACCATCCCGTGCTTGTACTTCCGTCTATGAAAAATTGCGGCTACACTGTGCAAATATAAGTGAAAGTAAACCCAGTCATTTGAAAAGTTGCTGTTACAGGCAAATCAAATAAAAGCAAAGTTCCCAGTGTGTTGAAGCAAATTCAGACAAAGTAAACTTTACAGACGTCAGTCCATAGGCCCCAACTAAGTCACTACACAGCCTGTTGCTGAAAATGTCAATTGTGTATTTACTGGACTACAGAGCTAAAAAGTCCTAGTTCACAAACAGAAATCACAAATCACACATGGTACTGTTAAAGGTATAATCAGTTTTAAAGTTAACAGAGGATAGAAAGCCTGAACAATCAGGAATCACTGAACAAAAGACACCTAGAGGACAACCTAGAGGACCCCTGACTGACACAGTCAAGGTGCTGGTAGACAGCTTTGGACTCTGATGGCTTGCTGTGATGCCCTACTGTATTTTTATAACTTCCATGTTTTGATTAGACTTATTGTTAGAGTTATTTTAATTGACTAGGTTCTTGGATTCTCAAATAAAATGTGTTCTTTTCATGCTGATGACAAGATTGTGAATGCAATACTAATTTTTTTCAAACAAGGAAAATAAAATATTTATTATTTGACTAGAACTTTTAAGTGATTATTCTTTTTTTTTAGTGTGTAATATTTCAAGAAGATTTATCAGTGTCTTTACAAAATTTACAAAAATAAGGAAGATTTAGTATTAATTTACTACTTCACAATGAAGAAATTAGTATTCGTCAACTGTTCGGATCTAGTACTTTGAATTCAAACATCTAGAGAACTGAACTAATCTCCAAATTCCACTCTGTATTCTAAACTAAAGCTGAATTGTCTTATTTGTACTGCACTGTAAGTTGTGCAAGTCATAAATGACACCTTTTGAAAGATGTCATTTTAAAATGACAACTTATCAGTTGTCTGTGTCGTATTTACCTTTGTAAGCAGAAACATAATCAGAAAATTAGTTGGGAAAAGTCAGAACCAGTACTACAAAAGTCCTAAAAGTATCCTCCCAAAACCTGGGGGAGAAAAACTGACTTCTCTGTTGAGAGCTGGTGAGTGGATAATATGGAGAAAACAAACAACGCAGATGAAAAATTTTCATAGCAGCACAAAAGTGAAAATCTGGACTCATTTAATGCCTTTTTTTTCCTGTGTTTTTGGGCCTCTCTTTTAACCTGTTCGTGATATATGAATTCACTCTGTGAGATTTTTGAAACTTGTTGATATTTGTGTATCTCCTAGTTTGGCTGTCTACTCTGTAAGGACTATTATGAGCAATGTGGTTAATGTAATGCAGAGTATTTAGTGCATTTTAAATGACTACTAAGTATTTAATTACATGTCCAGTTAAGGCATTTACGTAAAGTGTAAATTCAAGCTTTTTAAGTCTATTTCTTTTATGGATGATTAAAGAAATAATTACTCCACAAAGAAAATCAAAGAACCCTAAGGAGTCGGACTAAAATATGGCAGCTGTGGAGATTCCAAAAGGTCAGGCATACCAAAATCAGCAAAGAATTTCAACATCATGCTAAGACAAAGCTATAAAAAATTTATGTAACCAGGGAGCTTTACTAGAAGCAGGATAAATAATGGTGTTATGTCTGCCCAGGATTTTATTTTCTGAATTATTTATTGGGAGGGAGGGGGAGTTGTTTCTTGTTGTATGTTCTTTTTTAGTGACTTTTTTCTCTGTTCAACTTTCATGCTGAGTGCCAGATAGACGGCACTCATATACCATGTTTACTTATCCACACAGAGATTGCAAAATGTACAACAGCCTGAATGCTGATTAAAGTAGGTGTGTCTGCATATCTGAGTTTAGCTATGACCTGTCTATAATGGCCTAGCACTCAAAACTTGGATTTTCAATAATTATTATCTTTAAAGGGAAAAAAAAAAAGAGAAAAGAGAAAAGGAATTGAGATTCAAAACTTGAACTGGACTAAGTCTAGCCAACATAACTATAGCTATTGTTGATGCATTTTATAATCCATGTTGTAGTGTAACACATACAAACTTCTCCTCTTTCATTTTGGAAATCCTCCTTTCTTTCTGTGAACTTTGATCCTGAATAATGTACTGGCTTTGTATGTTCTGCAGTGTTTATATGTTCTGTTATCAAAATCTCCAGACTATCTTATTTCTCATTTCTGTCTTGACATCTTTATGTTTCTTTTCTTTTTATATGCAGGGATATTACACTTTTCAATGTACTATGGCAGGCTGTGTGATATTTAGCACATAACGTGTTTTTCGGATTGTATTTTCTCATCTGCTTTCAATGGTTATTCAATGATAAAGGAAACCAAATAAAACTCATTTTGTATTTTATACTGATTTTCATGACAGCAAATTCCACCAAGTGAAATTCTTTTAAAACATCCACATTCTCATCTCCATTTTCATTGAAATGGTTTCTTCTTTTTGATGGGTGTTTTGTAACTTAAGCTGTTTATATTTTCTTCATTTTGCTTTATTCCATACAACAATATTTTTTTCCTTTCTTTTTTTTTTAGTGTAGTTTGAATTCTTATTCACCAGTTTCAAGTGAACAGGTTTTTTTATGCCTTTCACAAAGCATGAAATATTGAGGAATCTTTACAGGGAAATTCTTCAAGCAGCCTATGAAAACTATACAATCAGTAACAAACGAAATACTACAAATATTATTATTGAAAAGAATAAGAGATAAATAGTTCTTCCTTTAATTTTAAAATACCTGTTTTGATGAATTTATTGCATAGGTCAATAAGCAAATTAAGGTCTGGTATAATTTTTATTTTGCTGGCATACTTTTTCCTATGGTGCTTTAGAGAGAGAAAGGCCTCTTCTCTTCATTGTTTGTATTGATCTTCATTGATTTTTGAATTCATGTGTCTTTTCATTTCAGCTATGAGTTAATTTCTGAAGAGCTAAAAGTGAACTAAATCCTAACTTTCTTTCTGAATACAATGGGTTTTGCTCCTGCTAATATTTCACTACTTTTACTAGTGTTCATCCAGAATAAGACCAAGACCTGTAAGTAGAAAGGACCTGCACTGCATTTGGAGTGATTTCCCTCCTTGGCACTGTAACAAGCTCCCTGAGAAGTGGGGAGACTGCCGGTGATAAAAGGGAAATAAGTGAATTATAGATGACTGTGCTTTGCTTCCAGTGATGAAGAACTGATAGAGATCTCATATGAGTGAAGAATTAAGTAGGAGCATTGCTAAGAGGCCTTCATGATACACAGTGGACAATACAGCACATACTACAAGACTAGAGATCATCAAACCCACCTTCCTTCTGCCTGTCCAGAAGGATTCCTGTTCTTGCTTGCTCTGCCTCACAAGTGGAATCCTAGAACTTCTTTAATTAACTAATGCCTCTGTATCTAGGAAGATTTCATTTTTCTGCCTCCTTCATACCTGTTTTTTATCTCTGTGGTCTAGCTTACCTCCCACTGTATTCTGTAACCGTGCACTTTTCCATAAAAGGAACTGCATCATAGTCAGGTTAGAGGGTCAGCCTGATTGTTGTGTTCCAGGACAAACAGAAACTGTGAGTGGCCTCTTCTAAATTCGACTATTCCTGGCATGTAGAGCTTAGAAAAAGACAACAAAATTGTATTAGTTTCTTAATAGATTTAATACAGCAGTTTAATTTATTCTGTTGGCCATACTTCTGTGAGAAAGATGTAACTTATATGTATATCAGAAGCAGACTCTTTTCTTACTACCCTCAAATAATAATAATAATAATAATAATAATAATAATAATAATAATAATAATAATAATAATAATAATTCCTTTTAATTTTCTAAGTAGTTCTAAATTGAAATGAATGAAAAGAAAATGTGCAACAGGGTTTGCTGAAAAATATATCTACATGTTATATCCTTGTCCCCAAAAGCATGAACTGAGGCTTTAAATGGCAAGTACATTTGATCAAGCCCCACATTTGTGTGCTTTGCAAGTGATCTAAAAATCCATGCTATTTAATAACATTACCTGAGTATTACACATCCTGCAATGGTAGAAAAATAAAATTATGAAGTTTATGCCAAATGTGCCAGAAAAACTAACATTTTTCAAAATCTTATTAAAAAGCTTATAAAATTCAGTGTAATTTTTCCTCCTAATATTTTGGAACTGTGTTGTAATTCCCATAATTATTTTCAACCTATTCAAGGCATATATTCTCCTCAGTTACAACTTGAACTGTAATGTTGCTTTTTCCCTGTCATTTCAGTTGCATCATAGTAAGAAAAGAAATGAAAATGTTCTCTCTCATCTAATCTAATAATTTTCATGTTTATGCAGATACCAAAGGTCTGGTACAATGAAACTGCTTGCCTAATAAGACACATGAACATGTTTCAAAGTAGTTCAGAAGACCTTTGTGTTCCTGATCATGTCCTTTTTCTTCTGTATTCATCAGATCAGAGCATTTAACTGGGAAGGACCTTCTGTTTCTAGAGTCATCTGCTATGATAGATAACCAAGTCATTAAGTTATTTAGTTAACTGTAGCACTAAGTCTGATGAGAAACTTGTTTGAACATGTCTTAGGATGGCTCTTTGTGGTCTCTTTGTAAACAGGTGTTTCTTCTTCCCAACACCCCCCAGGACAACTGTTATCTCCCATGCAGGAATGTCCTGGGAAAGTGTCCTGAGGTGTTTCCCATTGGACCTTGTTAACCCCTTCCTGTGACTGGGTGTTCCTGTAAGCCCCTTGAGACTTCTAATTGGTTAACCTGCGATTCTCCCTAACCCTATAAATGTAACAACCCCCAACAATAAACTCTCTCTTGCCTCCTCTCCACGCCTGGTGTGCTGTCTCTGTACCAGCCATGGGGCCACGTGCATGGGGGAAGGGGAGGGCACCTCTCCCCTCCAGGCTCGGGGCCTGAAAAACCCTGTCGCTGGAGTTCCCTTTCCCCGTCCTTCAAGACGTCGGAATGGTTCTTCAGATGGAGATGGAACTAGAACTGGGCTCCCCCACGTCGTGGGTGGGGAAAGGGATCCAGAGTTAACAAATCGAAGTTTATTATTAAACTGAATTAAAGTTAGCCTGCTTCATCATTGTCGCTGAGATACTGCTAGTATATTTTCACTACTCTTTAATTTCTCAGGTAAGTAGTTATATTTATAATAGATTTATTAAAAAACATTAATTTATTCAATACCTAATTTGTAATAATATTTTCCTTCTATCAAAATTTCCCATTTGTTCCCAGTGTTTATTTCTCACATGATTACAGTCCTTCATCTTCTTTTTTTGTTGCCCTTTTTTGCTTGCCAAAATGTCTTTCCTGTCCTTCTCACCCTTCTCTCTCTCTTGCATATGAGATGAATTTTCCAAGATTACATGAATCTGATCAGGGCTTCAGGAAGCACAATTCAGATTAAACTAACAGGAAACTACCTCTAGGGATGGTTCATTCACCATAAATTGTCAACAATATCCAGCACAGGTAAGTCTGCATGGATCAGCCCTAAGGATGTGGCCAGTATTTTTCTTTTTTAGCTTGTGAGAGTCACAAAGAACCACTGAAAAAATTATGTTCTCCTTATTATCCTTTGTGTGGTAAAATTATATAAAGTGAAACAGTTAATCAATTCTATGAGGCAGCAAAGTAAGGCTAAGCTATTGTTTATGGAAAATGCTTTGAAATCCCCAACCAAGCCCTTATTAAATGACCAGTAACTGCAAGAGGTAAGCATTCAGTATTTACTTACGCTGTTAGGTCAATAAGTTAGTCATCTGTTTAAATTCATCTATTCTCTGTCCATGGAGGCAAAATAATCCAAAGCAGTAGGAAAATTTGAAATGTTTCATTTTTCTATGGTGAAATGCTTTGAATTTGCTAAGATTCTACCTTCCATATCTTAACAATTCTCATTCTTAAAAAGTCTTCTTCAGAGTAAAACTTCCATTGTCTCCTTTCTCTTGTGATTCTGGAAGCGCCCTCTTCAAGCATTCCCCTTCATTTGAGTGGAGCACTCTAAAGATAATGCATTATTTAAAAAAAGTAGATAGATGTCTTATACTACTTGAGAACTCCTACTGCTATTGCCTTTTAATACTAATGCTTACTATTTCCAGGGCTGCTGAGTGGGTAAGGTGAATGACTCACTAACTGTTTCACATTTTCCTTTAATTTTGTTTGTCTTAGATGTATCTACTTGAATGCGTTCAGTAAATGAAAACCAAACAAAACCCTGAGATTCAGAGTAATTTATATGTCAGAAATGTCAACTGACTGAACAGTTTCTGAACAAATGGAAGAGAGGCCAGTGCCGTAATCCTTAATACACCCACGTGGCATTTACTGGCACCAACTTAGAATGGCACTTCAGTATGAAAGCTTGAATTGATAGTTATTACTTAGCCCAAGTAAAGCTTATAGTATAGAGTCTTCTGTTAGAAGATTGAAATATCAGGGGAAGTAAGCAATAAACTGGTTGCAATGAAGGGCTGAACATTTACAGTCAGGATACGGTTTGACATGGATTCTTCAAACCAGTTCCATTGCTGCCATTTAGAGCTGCCCTGCCCCAGTTATTTCCACTGATGCAGCTATTTGTGGGGAATGATTATGGAATTGACTCAATTTAAAAATACTTTTTGGTTTCACTTTTTTCTTCTGCTCCAAATTA
The DNA here is from genome assembly GCF_003945595.2 of Pipra filicauda. Taxonomy (NCBI): domain Eukaryota; kingdom Metazoa; phylum Chordata; class Aves; order Passeriformes; family Pipridae; genus Pipra; species Pipra filicauda. Next base: position 1,144,696 of record NW_024104338.1, on the reverse strand, counting down.
TTTTTATGAAGACCAGTTCCTTCAGCTGGCATTTCTGGAGCCCCCCCAAAATTCCTACCAATACAGCTGGTGCTACAAAGAGAAGGCGACATGGAGGGTTTGGTGGCTCTTTGCCACTTGAACTATGGCCAAGAGAAGTCCACGTCAACTCACAGCTATATCTATAACCAAGGTAGGAAGAACAGCTATAATTAATAAATAAAATAAAATAAATAAAAAAACCCCAAAATAATAAACTTCTCAGTTACTTAAATTAATCTACTAGCTTTGGAAAATGAAACAGCTTGCACATATGATGTAGAGGGAACACAAATCAATATGTACTCATTTTATGCAGTTACTTTTTTTTTTTTTTCCTGTTTACCTGTTTACTTGACAAGGATTCCTGAAAATAAAACTCTTAGAAATTCCTGGGATTTAATGGCCTTAAACGTAAATTTAGGAACTTGAATCATCCCTTTTTGAAAATTATGACATCTGTCTTAGAAATCAGGGTTATAATTTGTTGATTTAGTCCTCTTTTCTGACCTTTCGACGTTGTTGTACTTTTACAGTATAAGCCCAGGATGGAAAGGTACCCTGTGGGTACTCTTTGAAAACTAGAATCCCAGAATTTCATGTTTATTGCGTACCTTTTTCAAGAAAGTTTGTTGAACAAAATAAAAGTTGTTAAACTACAATTCAACCTGGAAAAAAAAGTGGTCAACCTAATAAAGTAGCTGCTCTGTTATATAAATCAGATCCATATCTTTGTTGTACGTGACATGATTCTGAATTTGCATTGCGCTAAAAGTTGTTAAAGTTATATTGTAAATGTTAAAATAGCCAAAAATATAATTTGAGAAAAATCAAACAGTGTTTTATGCAATAAAACATAATCAGTCCTTCTTTTGAGTGCCAGTGTATTAACTGTCAAGAGGCAGCTTACTTCAGACTTGTAATCATTTGGAAAAAAAATACTCCCATCACCCGGTTGTCTCTTATTATTGCATTGTTCAGTTAGAAGGTATTCTCAAAACACATCTGGAAGATGTGTACATGGATTACAAAGTGCCTAATAAGAAGACAGTGACATCTTAAACTGTTATAAGGAACCATACACAGATTCTAGAGTCTGATATTATGTAAATAGATTTTGACTCAACATAAATTTTGTTACTCAAATCTTTTTATGGACCCAACAGAATACAGTAGCACCACCAGCATTATATGTTGAAGCCTTTTAATGCTGATGTCCATTTGCTACTTTTATGTTCAACATTGCCCAGGACTTCCAGTAACTTTCACCCTTAAATTGAAAATCAAATTACTGTGAGAGAGAGGCTTTTCTCCTTCCACCTCTTTAGTAATAAAAGTACCAGTAACCCTATTCCACAGCCAACTGTTACTTGTTAGAGTCACATTGCTGAGCTGGTACGCAATATTCTTTTGTATTACAGATATGGAAAGATTTTAGAGAAAAGCTTAGTTTGACCCATGAATAAATAAAGGCAATGTTTTTTCCTGTCTCCTTTTTTTTTTTCCTTTGCTAGATCATTTGCTTTGACTTTCAGGTAAGAAGTATGTGCATAGAAAATAGAAGTATATTTTTTTCTAGATGAAGAATAGGGCAAATCTTTTGTAATGGAATTACACAACCATGTTAATGAAATATGTTTTGTGGGCTCTGTTTCCAGTTTTTCCTTCTCTTCTAATTAATACTTAGAAGAATAAAACTTTCCAAGTTCAAAACAAGAAAGTGAGTATGAAGAAACTATTGCAAACATCTAGTCAGAACATGAGTCAGTTTCAGTCAAATGGATAGAATTTATTTTCTTCAATACAAAGCAGACATCAGAAAGAGTTCAGATAAAAAGGTTTGAATTGTGCAAAATCCATGATTTGACAGTACAGTAAATGTAGCCCAAAGTCTTACTAAAAAATCAGAAATGGGAAAATGAAGAACATATTGTAAATCCTCATAGGAGGCATTAATCTCCAGGTTTACATCTGATAACCTGACTTTGTTACATATCTCTCAGAGGTGAGATACATGTCTAGTCTCATTTATGTTAAAGAAAAGTCTAATCAGGACAGTCAATAGATCTCAGAGAACAATTTGGTTGAGCAAATATAGGTGTCTAATCGAAGGTGAGTATTTCTGCAGTTTCTGCTGGTAGAGATATATAATGTTGACTATAGTACATATATTATATGTATATATAATATTGACTGTCATGTGGGTTTGGACGTACAAAGTAATTGACATTTAGAGAGCAAAAAAATAAATGTTTTAATTTGGAAGTGGATTTCACTTGATCTGACACAGAATAATGATATCCATAAAACACTCCTGGGAGAAGTATATCATCATGTATGACATTAAAATGTACAGTGAAATACATTTTTCTAAAGAGAAATATTGCTATATAAAAATATATAAAAATATATAAAAATATATAAAAATATATAAATATATATATACATATATATAAATATATATATAAATATATATATAAATATATATATAAATATATATAAATATATATAAATATTGCCAGTCCTGTTTAATATCTTTAATGATGATCTGGATGAGAGGATTGAGTGTACCATTAGCAAATTTGCAGATGACACTAAGTTGGGGGGAGTGTTGATGTGCTAGAAGGCAGGAGGGCTCTGCAGAGGGACCTGGACAAGCTGGAGAGATGGTCTGATTCCAAGGAGATGAGATTCAACAAGGCCAAGTGCGCTTTGGGTCCTGCACTTTGGCCACAACAACCCCCTGCAGTGCTACAGGCTGGGGACAGAGTGGCTGGAGAGCAGCCAGGCAGAAAGGGACCTGGGAGTTTGGATTGACAGGAAGCTGAACAGGAGCCAGCAGTGTGCCCAGGTGGCCAAGAAGGCCAATGGCATCCTGGCCTGGATCAGGAACAGTGTGGCCAACAGGTCCAGGGAAGTGATTCTTCCCCTGTACTCAGCACTGGTGAGGCCACACCTGGAGTACAGTGTCCAGTTCTGGGCCTCTCAGTTCAGGAAGGATATTGAGGTGCTGGAGCAGGTCCAGAGAAGAGCAACAAGGCTGATGAAGGGACTGGAGCATAAGTCCTATGGGGAGAGGCTGAGGGAGCTGGGGCTGTTCAGCCTGGAGAAGAGGAGGCTCAGAGGAGACCTCATCACCCTCTACAACTCCCTGAGGGGAGGTTGTAGCCAAGTAGGGGTTGGTCTCTTCTCCCAAGCAACCAGCAGTAGGACAAACTCTGCCATGGGAGGTTTAGGTTGGATATTAGGAAGAAATTTTTTATAGAGAGAGTAATCAGACATTGGAATGGGCTGCCCAGGGAGGTGGTGGATTCACCGTCCGTGGAGGTTTTTAAGATGAGACTGGATGTGGCCCTTAGTTCCTTGGTCTAGTAACCACAGCAGTGTAGGATCAAGGGTTGGACTTGATGATCTCAGAGGTTTTTTCCAAGCTGGTTTTTTCCAAGGTTGATTCTATGATTCTATTTTGAAAAAAGAAAGAAATTGGTATAACCTCATGAACCTTTTATCTACATAATTTCAACCTTAAGGAAGAGATTAGTCTTTTCAACCTGGGAGTCAACTTTTCATATTTTTTACTAATTTTGGCCTAGTCTGCATAAAATTTTGATTTGTTAGTTATCAAACCACTTTTTTTTCTCCAGTTTTATGGAATGACATGTTGTTATGAATGTTCCAAATTATGCTGTTCCAAATAAAAGAGAGGGTAGCCTTAGCATCTCCCTGTGAAGCTCCTTCAGCTCCTATATCTTTAATTTCTTGGCCACAGATTTATATTTCACCAGTATTTTCGTTGGGTTGACCCAGCACTGGGCATTTACAGCCCAGAAGCCAATTATATCCTGAGCTACATCAAAAGCAGCGTGGGCAGCGGGTCAAGGGAGGTGATTCTACCCTTCTGCTCTGCTCTGGTAAGACCTCACCTGAAGTGCTGCATCTGGTTCTGGAGCCCTCAGTTAAGGGAAGTCATTGACTTGTTGTCCAGACAAGGGGCACAAAACTGGCCAGAGGGCTGGAACACCTCTCCTGTGAGGACAAACTGAGAGAGTTGGGGTTATTCATCCTGGAGAAGAGAAGGCTTCAAGGAGACCTTATTTCAGCTTTTCGGTACTTAAAGGGGGCTTATTGGAAAGATGGGGACAGAGTTTTTAGTAGGCCCTGTTGCCATAGGACAAGGGATAATGGCTTTAAATTGAAAGAGGGTAGATTTAGATTAGATAGAAGGAAGATGGTTTTTACAATGAGCAGAAGAGTTTTCCCAGAGAGGTGGTAGATGACCATCTTTGGAAACATTCAAGATCAGGTTGGATGAGACTCTGAGCTACATGATCTAGTGGAAGATATCACTGCTTGCTGCAGGAGGGTTGGACTAGATGACCTTCAAGAGGTCCCTTTCAACTCAAACTAGTCTATGATTCTATGTTTCAAAGATGTAAAGTGCTTAGGGGACCCCTAGAGTCCTCTGCCACAGAGAAGACCTACAAAATGGAGCATGTGGGATCTGAACTAATTTAAGGGAGGTATGCTCACACAGGGTGAAAATATTTCAGCTGTTTCTTCAAGGAAATTACTGAAGGACTGTATTCTCTTGTTGAACAGGGTTTGATAATTTTTTAGATGTTACAAGCTTGAAGGCTCAGGTAGTGCTCTCACTTTCAAAGCCTCTGCTAACATTTTACACTTGTCGTTTTCTGCATTTCATTTTTATTCTAGAGTTATAAAAAACCCTACTTGCTGTGAAGATCCATTTGTTAAAGAAATTTAGCAAAATTTTTATAACAAGAGGTGTAGTAATTGCAGAAAATTCAGCTAGAGCAAGATTGAGTTAGGTAATATTCAGCTAATGGTTAGACAGTTGTTGCAGAGAAACAAGCTAAGCCAAAGCTCCTGGCAGGCCAAGATCAATCTGGGCACTTTTTACTCCTGAGGCCCTGAGGAGTTTACACAGACTCTGTGGCCAGTAATACTATACAGGGCTACATTAGTTCTATGTGAAATGCTTTACAATCCATCTACTTGTGTAAATAATACGTATTTTTTGTGGGAGAAACTAAGATAGTCTGGGAAAAATAAAGATTTCCTGACAATTAGTCAGGATTACTCTGTGTGTTTGGAGCCCAGTCAAATTCCAGTGATCAATTCTACTCAGAGGCCTTGTAAATTATCTGGGTTACAGGACTGAATGCCTCCTCAAGAAGCCTGCAGACAGCATCAGACCGGGAGGAGAGGTAGATACACTGGAAAGAAGAGCCAGTATATGGAGATACCTCAGTGGGGTGGAAGATTGGGCTAGAAATAATTTCATGAGGTTTAACAAAGGTAAGGGGAAAGCGCTGCTCAGGGGATGAAATAATCTCCAGTGGCAATGCAGGCTGAGGTATAGTTTTACTGAAGTGCCTCTGTGGATGGGAAGATAAACATCAGCAGTGCAGTAGGGCAGCAAGGAAGGCAAATCATGTCCTGGGCTGCATCTGTAGGAGAAAATTCAGCAGATAAAGCTGTGTGATTTGTTGGAATTTTATAGATAACACCTGGAAAATTTGGTCCAGCTGTGTTTCCCCCAGTTCAAATAAGGAGAAAAACTGTAATATTGAAAAAGGCACGGTGGAGGCCCATCACTGATTATTAGAGGACTGGAGAATTTGCTGCGTAAAAATATTGAAGAAATTGTGTTCATCCATTATGGAGAGTAGATTGCTGAGGAACATGTGCGAGTCTAATCACAGTCTTCCAGAACCTAGAATGTCATTACTGCAAAGATGGAGATATTTCCTTTGCAAGAATATATAGCGGCAGAACAACATGCACAAGTTTCTTCAGGGGGAAGTTCCATCTAGATTTAAGAAACATAATCATTCCTATGGGAATAACAAAATCTTGCTATAAGTTGTCCAGAGGAGTGATAGGATCTCCTTCACTGAAAATATTCAAGACAGTTTTGACACAGCCATGACTAACCTAATTTAATGCCTTCTTTCAACAGAAAGGTGATCCCAGAGCTCCCGTCTAACCTGGACTTTTCTATGATTCTGTCATTTTTCTTGTTTATATATTTCAATTGAAGGTGATTTGAAATATATGGTCTGATGGAACATTGGTATTAGAGCTGTATGACTGCAAAAAGCTTTGAGGTTTCACAGAAAGAAGTCTGACAGGAGGGATAAAAAAAAGACACTTCCTCAAAGAAGCCGTCTAGAATCACTACATCCAAAGTCTACAGAGGTTAATAAGAGTCTTTCTGTTACCACAGTGGGTTTTAGTTGTTCCTTTAAGTGTTCTGGCCTATTCTGGTATTTTTTTCGTCTTCTTTCTTTTTTTTCTTTCACATATCCGTTTTCTTGTGCATATCTTGTCTAAGAATGGCTAGCATTGTCCGTATTCTGTCTGCACAATGGACTCAGATTTTTTCATTTCATACATCATTTACAACTTGCTACCATTATTCCAGGAAAAAAAGAGCATTAATCTTTATGACTCTGGGAGAAAAAAAAATTATGTACATACATGTATGGAATTGAGGTACATTATCTATGTGCTTTAATACCAGAAAACGTTGCATAAAAGAAGATTTCTATCCTAATTTTAATAAATAAATAGAAGATAATATCTAAAACAGAAGATATTTTAATGAATAAATGTTAACATGGTTTTGAAATTATGTCCGTAAAACCAGAGAACATGCCAATATAACTATTCATTATAATATATTAGCAAGTGTTATTAGTTCTAATGTAATAGGCACTAATAAAAATGCCACAAGCCAAAGGATTTGAATTTGTAAGGAGTTCTATGTTAAGAGAAATGGAAAGAGGGAAGGGAAATTTTTTTAAAACATTCTACTTTAAAGAAGACCAACAAAAGACTCTTCCTATTCAGTGGAGCTGGCTGTGAATGTAAGGATCGCTCAAGTCTCTGTCTAGCATGTTAATCAAAAGGCCATCCTTGGGAATAGTAAGACACTTTTTTACAGCAGATTACTCATTCAATAGTTCAGTGCTATTATCAGTGTACAGTTTACAAAGGAGATCCAAAATTTGAGATGTATGTTTAGGAAATCTGAATACGTAATGTATATACGCAGAAGACCCTAAAATCAACAGATTTGGAGTCATTTTAGTAACTTTTTTATTTATCACAAATCTAACAACATGTACCTATCTAGGTTTCAGAGGGTTTAGGGGATTGCCCTAGGTTTTTAGGGGCAAGAGATAAGAACCTCTAATCATTCTGTGATATATCTCCCACACAGGTGTCTTAATTGACTACAGAGGCATCCTAAGTACCTAATACTTTAAGAGGCTAATGTTAGCTGCAATCAATCATGTTCTGAAGTTAAACTGGAAATGTAAAATGTATGAAAAAATGAAATGGTGAAAATGCATAAGTTTGAACCTTAAACAAAGTCACTAAAGAAAATGAGAATACTTTCATTGACTTCAAAGTATTTAAATATATCTATTAAATATACCCAGTTATAGAAAGGTGACTAGAGTGTAGAATATTTTATTTTAAAATATACCTCCAGTAAAAGAAGAGAGTAAGGTGTGAGGTTCCTACTGCCTTCACATTCTGCAGATTTTTGTAGGAATAAAAATCAATCTTTTGTTATGAAAGCTATTGTATTTTTTAATTCTTCAAAATATAAAATAAAATAAACATAATGTTATTGAGATTGGATAGTTTTCCATAAGACTCATTTCCTTAGTAAATGAGTTCCTGAGTTTTTGTAGTTAACATTGAATCCCCCTGTAGTGCAGAAGATAGAAAATTATTAAATAAAGATACAAAAATGTATCAGTGTTAATCACACCCATAGAAAATCAAGTAAAATATGCAGATTTGGTGGTTTCCTTTTAGACATGACAATTCAACACAACAATCTGTAATACATTTGAATGAAAGCTGTTAAAAGACCTAAAAATCCCCATTGTTCATAAAATATAAATTTAAAAACACATTTAAGATCAACTCAGTTTTCTGTTTGAGAATAATAATAATCATTTGTAATGAGGTAACACTAAGGAATCTATTTCTATTCTGGGGGATACTACACTGAACAAGAATAACTCTATTCTTCTATTGTTTCCTTCTGCAATACAGAGAAGAGATTGAGAATAACAACAGTAAAATCAGATGAACTGAATAAGTCTAGCATATTTCCTATTAAATTTATGTCTGATGCCTATTATGTAACCACAAGACTTCTGTGAAATAGAAAGGAAAAGAATTAAAAAAATGTTAGGGTTTTTTTTGTTGTTTTTTTGTTTTACAGGATACTCCAGAGTGTAAAAACAAAGGAAAGATGTTCGTGATTAATATTACAGTGACAGCTGGGTCCCTCCATAGTTCCCCATCCTGTTATGTGAATTCCAGAAGACTTCATTTCACTACTTGATTGTACTGCTCATAGTGTATTACTGCATGGAAACTCATTGGGCCAGCTCCCAGGAATGGGTCATTTCAACCAGAAATAGATTGCAATACACAAATGAACAATTTTGCTGACCTTAAAATATTTGTCAATAGAATACTTGCTTTTATTTTATTGCAGCCATTTTATGTTGGATATGACATTCGCCATTTTTTACTTCAACTGGATGAGTTAATTTTTCATCTGAATAATTTTTATTTATACATGGTCCTTTACACATTTCCAAGTTCATTGCAACAATATTTTGATTCTGCTGAGCTGTCTTTAAACTTTCTTTACTCTTTATTTTTTCTCTCCCTCAATTTCAAAGGACTTTTTTTCTGTGCATTAGAAACTTCCTGCTAATATCACAGAATCATGGAATCGGTAAGGTTGGAAGGACCACAATGGGTCACCTGGTCCAACCTCCCTGCTCAAGCAGGCTCATCCTAGAGCACGTTGCACAGGATTGCATCCAGACGGTTCTCGAATATCTCCAGTGACGGAGACTCCACAACCTCTATGGGCAAATATGATTTCTTTTTTAAAGATTAGATTACCTTTCAATCAGTTTTTAGTTCTTCTTGAAGTATTCATATCAAAACCCCAATGCATAACACGTATCTTACTTTCTCTAACAATTACTGTTTTTCAGCTCTTGTCTTTGCAAAAGAAATTTTTTGTAATCCCAAAGGAAGATTGACAGTCTTCCAGCTGAGCTATAGCTCAGCTACTTGCAGCATTGTTCCTTTTCTTAGTTTTCTTTGCAATGGTGGAACCTTTCTGGGGAACTATTCGACCTCTAAATTTGTCAGAGTTCCAGATGTAAGGAGCTATTAGTGCTACATCTATGTAAAAAAATATATAATACACTTTGTAAAAAAATATATATGAAGATAATTACAAGTCTGTAATAATCTTTATGAATTTATAGATGAAGCAGTTGTGCAGTCTTCTCAAGGTTGAGTTGCACTGGTGCATGAAAGTATTTGATGTTAAAGAAAAAAAAGTAAATGAAAATGTAAAGTGGGCAGCAATACCTTCTAACCAAATAAGCTCGTCATTAAACCTCTAGAGATCGCAGATGCAAATGATTTCCATTTCAGCTTTTCTGAATTCAGAAAACATTTCTTTAGTCATGCCTTAAAGATCTACACCAGTAGCCTTCTCAGATTAGCATAGCTCACACTGAAGATCACATCCTAAAGGGAATAGTTAATTTTTCTGGCTTGAAGCAGGGATAATTAAACAAAATGCGAAAGAGAATCTTTATGTTTTCTTCCATCCGATCTTTCAGATTTTATTCTGAAGGGATTTTTTAATATAAAATATTCCCTTTAAGGAATAAGCAACTCAGATAGATACTGTGTTTCTATAGAGACATTATAGCTATTTCTTGTTTTGACTATTTATGGTATGGATATTTGAGTGTACAATTTTGTGAAGTAACCATATCTCTGTTCTCAAGTTTTAAAGAATGAGAATGACTATTCCCATTAGTGGGTCCACTGGAATAATGGCCCAGAGGGTTTTGTTTGCCTATTTAATTTAGCAAAGAACACAGATGTACAGAACTTCGGAAAGAAAGAAACCCCTGTCTTTATGTGAGGGGAACATAAAATAGGGCTATCAAGAGAGCTTCATTTGTGCAGGTTTTTGACCAGGAATCCTTCTCATTTTTAAAAGCACTAATACTTTTTGAAAACTCAAATTTTTCCATGTAGGCAGCCTGATGTGGAAAAAAAAAATGAAAAAAAAAAAAGAAGTGGAGTGGAAAGAGCTGTTAGAGATAACCTTGATAGCAATTAAACAGCTAATGTATCACAGAAATTTGGGATCTGGGTGCTTAGATAGGTCAGTGAAATAAAGCAAACTCTCATTATATGATTTTTTTCAAGCATTACCTGAAATTGAAATTATAACACTTTGAAGACAATGAATGATGATAGCACTCAGTAACATTTCTCAAGAGAGCTGAGATAGGTTGGCTGAATATATTTCTCATCTGGGAACTGAACACCAAACTTTGATATGAGAACAATTTTCTGGATGGGAGAGAGGTAAATGGTCTGGTACTGGACTGTTTATCTGCTAGATAAAGCTGCTGGGGAACCAAGGTAACAGTTTCCTGATCATCTCCTGCCCCAAGATATTAGAACTGTTTTATTTGTTATGGATCCACATGCAATAATAATGTGCTTCATTTTCTAATAATAAATTTTTCTTTGCTGCATATACAAAACCAGACTTCATTCACCTGACTCTAATGACAAAGTTAAGGATCTGAGGTAGCTGTAGCCCAGTGATTTTAATCTTCTTCCGATTCCTCTGTGATTGATGAAGACAACTAGGTGTTTATCCCAAGGGAAAGAGGTGGGGACAGTCAGTTACTAAGGGCACCAGGAGAATATAGTTAGTGATTTGAAAAATTTTGTCTGGGTATCGCGTCAGTAATATTAGTTTGAAGACGAAAAACTTACTTTTTTATTTCATAGACCATTTGACCAAAGCTGTGAAGTAGGTAGGTAGGTATGGCCAGTCTTCGCGAACAAAGATTTTGGAAATGTCATTACCCTTCGAGCCTGCGCAGTGGATTTTTTAGGTGAGACACAGTGTGCGCTGAACTGAGCCCACCCTTTAATCCTAAGGTTCAACTGCTGGGGCCGAGCGAAGCTCGGACAGTGGCAGCAAGGTCCTCAGGACGTAGGTTTGTTTAGAGTGACCTTCTCTTAGATGGATGGCCTTACAGGGCTGACGAGCTCCATCTGCCCGGAGGGGTTCCCTGTCCGGGAATCGAACCCGGGCCGCAGCGGTGAGGGCACCGCATCCTAACCGTGTTACTAATAGAAGTGTTTAGTTTTGTTTTCCCCATTATTCAAAATTTAGGATATTTTTTAGAATGAAAAGAATTAATAAACTGTCAGTTTTCACTGGACAATTGACTGGATCATCCAAGGAACCGGAGAACTTCATAAAGTCTGTTTATTGTATTACTCTCTCATTTTATCATGATTTCTGTAGTCAAATTTATATGTCTTTAATAGATTGTTTTCTTTTGTATTTTACTCTCTTCCTCTATACTAAAGGAAATGGAATATAGGAAAACATGACTTTGGAGCACATTTTTTGGAGGCAATTTGACTGATTTATCATGTGTAGTTAACACTCTTAGTTTCATTACTTCACAGCAACATTTCACTTTTCATTTAAGATTTACTTCCAGAATTAATCACTTGGAATTTATTTATTTAAAAAAAAAACCACTAAAAACCAGGAAACCAAAACAACCTGGAGTAGTCTTTTAGCATAGGAACTACTAAATAAAAATTACTTCTGTGTTCATTGTAATATCAATGGTATTTGTTACAATAAGACACGTAATGGGTGATATTTTATCAGATTGTAAAAAAGGTAGTGTTGGATTATTGACATTATTGAACCTATTCCAGCATTCTGTTTCCATAAGCAGCTGCCTCTACTTGATGTTTCAAGTAACAACAAAAGCCACCATAAAGCACTTGTCCATTCTTTAATGTCATAATGAGAGAAGAAAAGTTCTTTCCTGGTTCCCACAGATTATCAATTTATGCCCTGAAGCATACGATTTTATTTTAATTATGTTAGCTTGCATAGTTGCAACTGTTATTAATGATCATGAAGTTGTAGCATTGACATGTAAATGTATTGGAGAAAGAAATAGGACAATGTAAAAGGTAACCTTGACAGCAGTAGGAGCTGTGGAGCCCAGCAACCTGGCCATTTACTGAAGTGTTGAAAATGTAGTTTTAGTACTAGGTAGTACATATCTAATGCAAGAAGGAGGAGAAAGGAGTCCACATTCTTTAGAGTCATTGTGGTTTTATGGATCGCAAGTAGGTCATCTGAAGGTTTCAGCAGAAAATGTGCAATGGGTGGCATACATTCAAATTGCCAGAAGGTTTAGGTGATGGCAGTCTAAATAAAAAGGGATGAACTGATATGTTATTCTATCTGAGGAAAAAATCTTTTCAAGTTGTGGGGGGTTTGTTTAGGTTTTGCCTTTTTTTTTTCACTTTTGTTTGTTTTCTTATTTCTAGCATCATGTTTGCTTTAGTTATAGTTTTGGATCAAGAGTAGAGAAACAGTACTCTGCTGCCTCTAAAGATCATTTTGGAGGAAAACTGGGCAGGGGTATGCAGAAAAATTTAGAAATTAAAAACTAGAAATTTTATCATAGGCTATGCGGAAATGAACCTTGAAACAGTTGGAAAAGAGCTAAATGAAAATCACTTTCCAAAAGTGACAAAAAAGTGTAATCACAGGATGAATGAAGGCTTTGCATTCTAATGGAAAATTTTTAGAGTCTAATATGGACATGTCTAAATGTCTACTAAAACCTATGTCATTAAATAGATTGTCACCAAAAAAAACCATTTTATACAGAAGCTACCTCCTGAAAGGATTAGAAGAATAAAGGAGTTTAAACATTCCCTTAGTCTTTATATTCAGATTTCCCAGCATGGTTTATTATTCTTATTTTCCATCCATTTCAATATGCATATGTACCATGTTGCAAAGACTAAGCATATTATACAATTTAGGAATTAAAGATTCTTCATTTAGCACTGTGGAAAGAACCAACAACTGTTGATTATTAACAGGTGAAAATGTGTGATACTCTGTGTCTTTCCATTCTAAATTAAGTTAGCACAGTTACAGTCTTCCTCCATTGTTATTGTGACTAAGTGAATAAAATGTCAGTTGGGATGATGAAATAAGTGTAGCAAGATGGTGCCAAAAATTAACTGCCGAACTAGCAGCTGCATTAGCATTTTTATGTTTGCTTCAGTCTTTGGCTTTAACAGTTTTGAAAAATAGCAAAGAAAAGCACTCTGTACTCTTTGTTCTTGGGTAGACCCTTCAGAAGGAGTCTAGCAGTGCCTCTTTGGAGTAGACACTATGACTGAGGTAGCAAATTTCTGAATATATGTTATTTCAAGAATGTTTGACATTTTGCCTGGGAAGCTGTCTTCTAATCCTGAAAGAAGAACAAGCATGTTTTTGTACCAACGAAGCAGAACCATTTTGTTTTGTCTCTGAGGATGCTTACCTCACTGCTCAAGACTATCAGTAAAGAAGTAATGAAAAATTCTTTTCCACAGCATCTCCAATAAAAGAATGTATGACACTGTAGCCATGTGTGATCTGTTCTTCTTTTAAAATCAGTGTGTGTTACTAATGCTAAGTCTTAGTGGAATAAGAAATTATTTGGCAAGATACATCCAGCACCGCTACATCCAAAAAACAACAAAGTTGTAATTCATATCAATACATGGTTATAAACTAAATAGATACCAACATCAAAGTTACAAAATTGCTATAAACATTATTGTATATTGTATTGTATTATACTATATGTGTTTCATATATATGTTATATATGTATATAAGTTATATATATACAGATGTTTCTGAACTCTACTGTTGTCAATTATTAATATATTTGGAATAAGAGTACATGTAACCAAATTATATAAAGACTGTAGCAGACACATCTGCTCTTGCTTGGACTTCTCCCACCCCAAAACCAGAGATATTGAAAGTTCAGGAGGCTCTAAAAGTGTTCTTGCAAATGACTTTTTACCAACATAAAATTGTGTCACACCCTAATGAAGGAACCTATACATGAGACTACGGGCAGAGCTGCCTGTAAATTCTGTAGAAGACTACAAGAAACTTCAACAAAAAATAGATGGATGATTAATAATATGCTTGAGAAACTCATATGCAGATTGATCACTCCTGTCTCATACTGCACTGCTGCCTGTGTGAGCATTGCCATTAAAGGGAACTGTAGGGCATTTGCCCTACAGTTTTGTTATTGGGTTTCTGACAGGGCTGCCTGTCTTTAAAGACTGGCTGTTTCACGTGAAAGCAAAGGCTTATGCCAATTTTATAGCATGTTTATATTGGCCCATTCCTTTGCAGAATATGGCAAAGATAAGTCAAATGAGGAAGACAAGAAAGAAGCATTTATGTCATCTTCCATTGTTATCACTCTGTCCATATTCAATCTACTCAGCACCTTGTTTTTTTTTTTTCTTTCCAAGAAGAGAAATGTTACCTTTTCATTTGGTTCAGTTTTTTCTACTCTTCCCCTGGAAATGTATTAACATCACATACCACATTTTCCTAAGGAAGATCAAAAAGTGAGGGAGTCTTTTTTGGTAATCTCTGTCCATCATTCTTTCCTTCATTCTCAGTTACCAGGGTGAATTAAAAATTGGAAAATTTTTGGAAAATTTGAAAGCCTATTTAATTTTGCAATATAATTTAAATACTTTTATATTATTTGGTTTCTGTATATAGAGACCTGTTCTACATATCAAAGAACAATAGATTTTTCAAAAGAAATTCATGAGCAGTGACATTTGCAGTGCATCAGGATCCTTAGTTACTTTGGCTCACGTGACAGATTCCTACTGAGATATTGAAATAATACAAAAATGTTATAAAATGCAGTGAGAAATCTCAGCTCTCATCAGAAAAATTAATCTGCTGCAAAAGTTGAAACATTTTAGTGTAAGGTCTTTGTGTAAAGGTTCTTGCATCAGTTTCTTGTATAAACATAATAAATGTGTGCCTAATAACCATCTTTGTTTGAAATATAAGAGAATTTTCAGCAGTGGTCCTTTGAGTCCTGTTAGGTTTATATTACTAGCAGATGTTTCAAACTGTTTGTTAAAAGATATTTGGAAGCAAGTCATGAACATTTATCTCCCTATAGAAATCCAACACAGTATACCAAACACAATACACAAAGAGAGAAATTCATATATTCATGTGTCTGACACTGATTGAAGCAATGTATACAATGAAGATTTTCATTGGGAGTTGTTAGCAAGAGTGTTTCAAAAGGGAAAGTTGTACTTGCAAATGGTTTTTGAAGTTACGTTATAAAGGGGGTTCAAGATAAAACAAACAAACAAAAAGTTTTCTGTTATTTCACAGAATTTTGAACTCTATGTCCAATTACTTCTCAGATCTGTCATCACAGATATTTCATGTAACTAGTAAAATAGTAACGGGAAGAAACTCTGAGGAAATTGAGGTTGACTGGAAAAGAATAAGATCTATAGTTAGTATTCATTTGTGCTAGTGAAAAGATTATCTATGCTATTTATAATTCATAGGTTTTAGGTATGGAACACATAAAATTATCTGTGTAATTTGAATAAAGGGAAATGTGGTACTTAATGTACCATGGATAATGAATTCATTATAGCCAAAACTCCAGTCATACATTCTTTGCTACTTTAATTCATATGAAAGCAACTATACAGACTACTGGGAGGAATTTAGAACTCTTACTTTCCTGGGACATCAGGCTAATTTTTACTAAGACTTTTCTCAGGGACTCCATTTGGTTTTGTTTGTGGTTTGTTTTTTTTTCAGTGGAACAAAGGAATGAATATTTTGCATCCATTACTTGAATAAGGTGTTATAGAAGCTTTTCACCAAAGTCAAAAGTAACAGAAATAGATTCTAATAAATTTTAAAAAATCAGTTTTTCTAAGCAGCTTTAGGAAGAAAACTAGTAAGATTTAGTGCAGACACTGAAAAATCATTAACAATATTTGGTTTGTAAAAAGCAACAATAAAAGCTCCCCCCATCCCCTGCTGACTTCAGTTTTCTGCAGAGACTGGGGATAAACCTGCATAAATGTATTTCTCATTTCTATGGCAACTACCAACAACTATTTTATGACACTAAACATTCACTAACCATTCATTAATCATGAATGAGAAGTATCAGAGGCTAAATAAGTATCAGAGGGAAAAGAGTATCAGAGGGAGAATAAGGTGTGGAAGGGATGCTTGTTTAGAAAACATTTATAGTATCAGTGGAGAATTCAACGTAAAAATCTCATAAAGATACTGTAGAGCATTTATTTACTATTCCTATCAATATACAGTCAAGTTAAAGTTGTTACTGGGTTTGGAGTTTTTTAATTAATTTTATATTCTTATTTTTTCTTCCTTTCTTTGGGCTATGGGTCCTTGGGTCCATGGGCTCTGACAAGATACATCCACAAGTGCTGTGAGAGATGGAGGACAGTATAGCCTGGCCACTCATGATCATCTCTGAAAGGTTGTGGCAGTATGGAGGGGTGCCTGGGAACTAGAAGGAAACAGATGTTCCTGTCTTCAAAAAGGGAAAGAAGGACGACACAGGGAACTACCGGCCAGTCAGTCTCTCCTCAATTTCTGGAAGGGTAATGGAGCAGCTCATTCTGGAAGACATGTCAATTCACATGAATGAGAAGAAGGTGATCAGGAGTAGTCAGCATGGATTCACTAAAGGTAAATCATGCTTAACCAACCTGATTACCTTCTAAAATAAACCAACTACCTGGATGGATGAGGGGAGAACAGTGGATATTGTCCACCTCAACTTCAGAAAGGCTTTCAACAGTCCCTCACAAAATCCTCATAGACAAAATCAGAAAGTGTGGACTGGAGGAGTGGGCAGTGAGGTGGGTTGAGAAGTGGCTGAACAGCAGATCCCAGAGCGTCATAATCAGTGGCTCAGGGTCTGGTTGGAGGCCTGTCACTAGTGGTGTCCCCCAAGGTTCAGTACTGGGCACAGTGTTGTTTAACTGATTCACCCTTGACTTGGATGAAGGGGCTGATGCCTCCTCAGCGAGTTTGCTGATGGAACAAATCTGGGAGGAGTGACCAATACCCCAGAGGGCTGTGCAGCCCTTCAGAGGGATCTTGACAAAGAAACACTGAATTTCAACAAAGGCAAGTGCAGGGTCTTGTACCTGGGGAGGAATAATACCATGCATCAGTACAGGCTGGGGACTCCTCAGGGCTGCTGGAAAGGGCTGGGGATGCTGGTGGACAACAGGCTGTCCATGAGCCAGAAGTGTGTCCTTGTGGTCAACAAGGAGGTATATTTTGCTAGGAAAGAAGGCAGTAGAAGAGGGACTAGCCAAGCATTTTAACATAAAGGACAAATTCTGACACTGAAACTTAAAAGGAGCTTTCTGAAAGGTTCTGGGTAATAATTCAGGGCAAAAGCAATTGGAACGTTAACATTTTAGGATTCCCCATAAACCATACAAAATATGCTTTTTGTGAGCTACCTCACATCACTACAGATATTCACAATAGAGACCATTGCATGGGAGCTGATAATTCTAAGCACTCTCCCTGGTAGTAGAAGAAAACTGGTTCTTACTATCTACTGCAGCTTAGCATGAACTGAATTGCATTCTAGGAGTATCTGTTTCACTACATCAACTACCCAGAAAAGTGTTATCATAGTAGATATTTGCATGTGGTCAAAATAATTACTGCTTCCCAAAATATAGTAAGAGATCACTGGGCTGACTTTTAACTGACTGCAAAAACAAGAAGGCATACAGAGAATGAAAAAGTTTGTTAATAGTGGGTCCACTATTATGAGAGTATGAAACCATTGGTAGATGATGACAAGAAGGTCCACATGCTAAGTAATTTTTTTATAATTTTTGACTAAAATACCAGCTGCAACCTAGAAGTAAATATAGATAAAACCAACAGTGAAAGATTTCCGCCTTGAATAAATCAAGAATAGGAGAGACACTGCTTATATAATTGGTTTCTCATATTGTAAGAGTGATGTTTTTTATTCTCTGCAGTTAAAGAATTCACTGATGAAATCAGACCACAAATAGTAGTTATTTTGAGAATTTATGGATCAAAGATGACAAAGGCAATTGTTGTGGTACATTTAAAAAAAAGATATGGAAGAGACGGGGCCACAGAATTATGCATCTTTCAACTTTAATTTTTAAATAGTGACTGGAGCAATAGCACCTATAAATAAGAAAAAGATTTATCAAAAAAAATCAATAATAAACCACCTTAAAACAATCTAATTTAATTCTGCCATAGGATAATAGGCCTTGTAGACAGAATAGAAGTAGTAGAGTCATGTAACTTAGCTTTTAAAGACTTTTAACATTGTACCTCATTATAGTACTAAAAAAACTGAGAAAAAATGTTCAAATGAAAAGCTTGAGGGTGGAATTCCAGCAAATCTGGCAAGGAAATTTTGTCTACGTTGTAGCCTTGAGTTCACTGCCAAAAGAATTTGAGGTATCAGTAAGTACAACAAAGAACTAAAAATTCTGCTTGGGAATGAGTTGGATTCTTCTCAATGGATCTTCAGCTGTGGAGTAAAAAGTGTCTCTCAATTTTAAATCTATATAGTCTATACGTAATAGAACAGAATGTCTTACCAGAGACAGCCGGAAAGATTGGATAATCTCTTGAGATTCCTGCCATGTATTTGTTCCTTTGCACATCTAAATGTATGTGAGAATAGGCAATAATTTTTTGACTTACAGGTTTTATTTCTCTATTCATTTATGTAGTAAACAGTTTTGGTATAAATAGGATTATTTGCAATTAAGTGCATTCATTACTGGATTTTTTGTAAATACATCTAATTGTTGGTTAAAGACAATGCGTGATTTAGTACTTGCAGGCAATTCTTAGGTCAAAGGCAGAAGCAGATATTTAGTTGTATGAATGGTTAATTACTCAGACGTAAATTAAGAAACATCAGTCTCCTGTTTTCATGAACATGCTATTTACAGAGATCAGAAAGAGATGGACTTTTTTACAGAGAATTTGAAGCTTTGATGGTGGATTGCTTTGTGAGGAGCTTTTTGGATTATATCTATGCTGTATAGTATTTACTAAATTAAAAAGTTAAGTTTTAATGCTAACACTATGAAGAGTTTGAAGTCTAATTCTAAGGAAGGTTCAAATGATGCTTTGTGCCTCTAACTACACCATATGGTCTAAATGCTGAGTATTTTATAAACATGCCTGACACAGCTCTAAATTAGGTCATGGCTACAATAGCAAAATCAAAGTAAAATTTGGGTCAAAAGGACCTGCTTGTCCTTTCTGTGTAACACAGAAATAATTCAATGCATAAATCATGTACATCTGCATAGATGTCTAATTTGTGAATCACGTTTTTGTCATTAAAATTTCACATGTTGAGTAAAGGCACAGTGTTCCATCAGTATCAAGTTATACTTTACACAGATAAAAAAATTGTCCTATTTAGAAAGAAAAACATGTAGGCATAAGTATTAAATCCATAGTTAATAGGTCCTTACATTTTTTTTAGATCTTTCCACTGAAGCTGGATTTAAATTCCCATGTTCTGCAGTTCAGTGACTAAATTCATTCTCTGCATCTGCTGTTATTACTTCTTTCTGGGTAGTCTAGTTTTCTGCAGTACATTAATCCAGAATAGTCATATATTACATAATACATATGCAATAGCTGTTAACATTGAAAAATGTGGTAATTTCTTTCCTCAGAGTCTCTTAATCTTTTGATGAATATCACTGGTATGATACAATATTGATGGGTCTTGGCAGACCCAGAAACTTTGGACAACCAACTGCAGAGGATACCTAACATCTCAAGAATGTATCTGCATAAAACTCAATTTCTTAAGCAAGCTTGTCTTGAAATGCTTTGGAGTGGCTTAGCTTAAAGTGGTATTCAGCTCACCTAAAAATTAGATTATCTAAAAGTTACGTATCTAATGAAACGTTACTTTTGGGCTTTGACTAATGGAATGAGAGAACTCCCACTGGGAAGATAACCATGTTTTCCTAAAATGGATATCTAAAGTTGAGTCAATATAGTCCAGGGCACTGTCCAATATGCCTGTCTGTGTTGGTTCCCTAACAGTCCCCTTTGGGTATATACTGACTCCTTCACTGTCCACATACTCAGATACATATTTTTACATTTTCAGGGGAAAGGCAACCCAGACTGACCCTGGCATGGCTACAGAGCAGTGAGGATCTAAGTAAACAATATTCAATAAAACTGAGACATACTTGGATGACTATGGTAAGCTGGTCTCTATAGGTTCCCAGCTCTTTCTGGTGCCTGTAGATTTAGACTTAAACTAGGCAACTAATCATTTAAGAAATACTTTTAGTTATTGAATATATTTCCCAATCTGTTAATTTCCTAACAATCCACTGAGCTAAAGCACTGAGGAAAATAAGTGTATCATGATATCCAGCACTCAGTTCTGTTTCAGTTTTAATTTCACTGAAAGTTCTTTATAGAGCTGAGAAAACATTTTATTTGTCATTTGCTTCAATTTTTATTAGCAACAAATGAAGTCTTTAATGTCTTGGAAAGATGATCTGGAAGATTCCCATGTTTTTGCAATACCTTAATGTTAAGTAGTTTTTTTGATTTCTCAGAAAGTACTTTTATAAAGCAATGACTCATGAATCTTGAGTGCACTTAGTGATTTCAGCAAGTCAGTGTGGTATTTATTTCACATTCATACCAATATATTGTAGCACTATACCTGATGAGAAACTTGTTTAAACATGTCTTAAAATGGCTCTTTGTGGTCCCTTTGCAAACACGTGTTTCTTCTTCCCAACACCCCCCACAGCAACTGTTATCTCCCATGCAGGAATGTCCTGGGAAAGATGTCCCGAGGCGTCCCATTGGTCCTTTGTTTAACCCCTTCCTATTGGCTGTTGACCCTTTACCTGATGGTTTTTTCTGTGTGACCCTGAACTCGTGATTGGTTCCCCTTTGACCCTCCTAAAAGCCTTATAAACCCCTTCCCAACAATAAACTCTCTCTTGCCTCCTCTCCACGCCCGGTGTGCTGTCTCTGTGCCTGCCATGGAGCCACGTGGGTGCTGGGGGGAGGGGAGGGCACCTCTCCCCTCCAGGCTCGGGGCCTGAAAAACCCTGTTTCTGGAGTCCCCCTTCCCCGTCCCACAAGACGTCGGAAATGGTTCTTCAGACGGAGAAGGAACTAGAGCTGGGCTCCCCCACGTCGTGGATGGGGAAAGGGAAACCCATAATATATAGTACCATTCAAACTGCTTAGAGGAGTCATGTCTAACTTGTAAGCAACTCTTTTCATTAGAAAAGTACAATAATTTTATTACATAGCATTTTTTTCTGCTATAAGTAAATAAAACTAATAATAATAAAAAGATTAAAATTTAATTTAGTATGATGTGATATGTGCTAATGAAAAAGCATAATCAAAATTCAAATATTATGAAGAATAGCATAAAATAAATATATAACACAAATAATTATTTTTTCGGGGTATCTTTCCACAGATATGCGAGTTTACAAGTGTTTTCTGTTTCTCACACTTTTAAGTACTGCTTTTCAGGATATTCATAGTGAAATTTTTGAGATCATTATATGAAATTTCCTCAGCCTAGATGAGATTATATAGCATCCTGTCCAATCATGTCTTGAAAAACTCCAGTGATGAGGACTCTATCATGTCCCTAGGGAGGTTGTTCTGGTCACTGACTGTTCTCACTGCAAAAATTTCTTATTAATCTTTTTTAAGATCATTAATTATGATTGCCTTACAAGTCTGTCTCTGGTATTGAGCCATTTGTTGTAATGCAAAATAAACCCTTTGGACCTTCACTAGTCTGTCCACATCTTTTTCGAATGTTGGGTACCAGAAATAGACACAGTACTTCGGGTGTGGCCTTACAAGTTCTGGGTAAAGTGGGATGATCACATCTCTACCGCTGCTAATAATGTTTCTGCAGATGCAGTCCAAGAGCCAATCTGCCTTCGCTGCTGCAGCCACACACTGTTGACTCATGTTCAGCTTGTTGTCCATCAGGACCCTCAGGTCCCTTTCAGTGATGCTGCTCCCCAGCCACACAGATTTTGGTCTGTTCTGGGCTCTTTGGTTCTGTCATCCCAGGTGCAGAACCTTACACTTGTCTGTGTTAAACTCATAGAGTTCTTGCTCACCTGCTCCTCCAGTCTGTCCAGGTCTCTCTGTAAGATGGCTCTCGCTTCTGACAAATCCACCTCACCACCAGTCTGGTTTTGTCAGCAAACTTGGTGAGGCTGCTTTCAGTCCCATCATCCAGTTCGTTTATGAAGATGTTCAACACCATGGGGCCCAGTATTGATCCCTAGGGGGACCCCACTTGTGTCAGGTTGCCAGTCTGAGTGAAGAGCACTGATCACCAACCATCCTCTGAGTGCAGCCTGTTAGGCAGTTCCCTACCCATCCCTCTAACCACCCACCCAAGATGTACCTTGCCAGCTCATCCAGGAGAAGGCTGTGGGAAATGATGTTGAATGTTTTGCTGAAGTCCAAGTAAGCAACATCCACAGCTCTCCTCATGTTGACAGAATGTGTTATTTTGTTGTAGAAGGCTATCAGGTGAGTCTTACATTGGTAATTCCCAATTAACTACTACATTGGGTTTGTAATAGTTTCTAGGAAGAGTTTTTCTGCTACTTTCCCAGGAACTGAAGTAACTCTAATGGGCTTGTAGTCTCCTGGGTCTTCTTTTGGACTTTCCTGTGGGTGAGTATGACATTTGCTGTCTTTCAGTCATCAAGGACATCCACCGATCTCCACAACTTTGCAAATATTAAAGACAGTGGCTTTGCAACAGGGTCAACCACTTCTCTTAACACCCTGGGACAGATTCTGTCCAGGTCAACAGATTTATATGGATTGAGCCCCTGAAGAGGCACAGACTAGCCCTTCCTCAACTACTGGTGGGTCAACAAATATGTTGTCATTGCTATGGGATCCTGTGATCTGAGTTCCCTTTCCATTCATTGTAGTCTTCTAGTTATGTAATTTTTCCCCACCAAGTTTCTGTTCCTTCTGCGGTATCATAACTCTCAGACTGAGCATAGAGCTCCACTTCCTCCTGTTTGCTGCCCAGATTACATGCTTGGCATGTATGTTGTATGTTGGAGTTGTATGTTGGGGACCATTCCTTACTGCTCTGGAAGGTGCATATGCAGAGATGGAAATTTTAAAATGTTAGTTAGAAGAAGACATTGTTAGAAATGAACCATAAATGCCTATAGAAGGATCCAATTTGACTTGGATATCAGAAAAAGGCTCAGGTGATACATACAAAGTGGATCAGAGACCAATTCTCTCATCAAGACCAGAAGTCCCAGCTATAATGAGGATCAATAGTGCTTATACACATACATCCTACCTGCAGACTTTCCCAACCCCTGTTCTGTGGAGGAAAAGGATCAAGCCATCTGTGTTGGTCATATTTGTGTGAAAGTTGTACATTTTCATAGGTGCTGGTAAGGTACTGCTTTCTCTGTGTTATCTGTGCAGGCAGCTGTGTGCGTGCAGGATGTGTGTCTGTGTGACAGGCTGTGCATGCAGCAGAGTGTGAGTGTGGTGTGAGCATGGGTGTTCCTGTTGGGGATTGTGTGCTGAGCCTTGCTGCTGGGACTCTGGGAACAAGGAGCACAGCAGCCTCATCTCCATCAGGCTACAAAATGCAGCAACCTCTAACATGGGATATATGGATCTTCAAATCGATCTCATGTGTAATACTGGTAAGAAAAATGGTGTTTTTCTACTGATGTGAACCTGACATGATTCAGGGGCGGATGTACCCTTGAGGAATGAAGTAGTGGTCTGGTTGAGCTTTCTGGTTTTTTTCTTCCTGTTTGCTTTTTTGCCTAGTTGTTTATTTTAATTCACTTAGAGGTAAAATAGTTCATTTATAGCAGATTGGACTGGCTTATCTTACAATGGAGATAAAACTACTTAAAATAATGTGGAGATCAAAGCTTGTTTACTTTACGCAGACAACAAGTCAGTAGAATAAACCTTTCAATGTAAGAAATTTTAGTTTACACTGTGATCTCTTAACAGCAGTATAGATTTTTGGCAATCAATATTTTCCCTAAAATACTCAGAATAATTAAACAGTAAAGATTACTGTTGAGAAAAGTACAGCACATCTTTACATTTTTCACAGAGAGAAATTCTTGGTGGCCAGACTATGACAATAAAATTGCTCTGATATGACCGATATGACTATATATTATACATAGCAATTACCAAGTCTAAACAAACAGACAAGAAAACTGTTTGCTTTTAAAAGAGCTAAATAGATTGAGAAGACTGTTGTCTTTGTTATTGTTGTTATTAAGAAACGAGATTATTTTGGGGTTGGCCTAAACTCTTTTCTTCAGAGGGAGACTCCTTTTAAGAGTCAGGGGTTTAGTAAACAAAACAAAGAAAACAGATAGAGAAAAACCATTTAGCAAGAAGTTTCTGAGAAGAATTTGTACCAGTCATCACCTACTCTAGGGAAGAAAAGAATATTCAGATGGAACATGGAGGATATAAACTCAAATCCTTTATTTGTCTGAGGAAACATGGGTTCATGTTGCACATAAAAATTCTCTAATGCCCTTATTATATGGTATTTTGGGATTTCTCAGGCTTTATGGCGTGGAACTAACTATAAATTGCACAAACTAAAAAGCTGGAGAAATTCTGTGGAGGCTAATTGTATTTTGCTGTGTTATTTTTCAAGTCAACTCCCTGTTCCAATCATTTTGTGAAACTTGTTCACACACTCATGTGGGTGTAGCACAAAGGTACCACGGAGGAAATATGAAGAAATGGCTAATGGTGATGAAATGGGTGTGTTAAGAAGTTCTGAGGAATGAGGTGTTTAACTACATTATTATATATCTAAGTATTGAAGTGGTGTCAGTTGCTTCTTTTTTAGCATTCTGATTTTTGTTAGTCTTATTCTTGTTTGGTTTTGGTTTGTATTTTGGTTTTTTTAGTCGTTGTTGGGTTTTTTTTGCTAGTCCTAGAAACAAAATAACAAGGATAGTGGGAAATAAAACAAGTTTTGAGGTGACTAATGGTCATTACAAGACCGTGTGACTTTAACCCTTCAAGGATTTTTGTTGGATCTAGTGAAAGACCATAATGTTATATTCATCTAATAATCAGGATATCCAGAATGTTTTCAGAATTAATTTATGTCTTGTCTGTAAGACTAGCCAGTCAGTGAACTGTATTATGCAAATAAACATTTCGGAAAGCCTCACACCTAACTGTGCAGAATGGACTCTATTCAGAAATGAATGAACAATATTTGCAAGAAAGGGGATAGAGAATTCTTCTTACATTGGATTTAAGATTTATCTAAACATAGGAAGTCATGGTGTGTATCTATTTGTACAGAACTGGGACTTGTCTATTCTGTAAATTACCAGTGTATTCGAGAATGTTTAAATAACAATAAAGTTGCCAGTCCTGGAAATAAACATATAAACAGATTGGATAAAAATGAATATATGAATCCCCACAAATTTTGTTTTATTTGAAAACAAGGTTTTACTGCATTTTAATACCCATTCTAATTTTGACTTTTATACATTTTTTGGTTAGTGTGTCTGATTTCATTATACTGTGAGTCAGTTTTCAGTTTCTCTGTTTCCTGTCTTTAAAATTGTAAAGATAAAATACTGACCTATATATAATGTCTACTGTAAGCTTCATGTCAGAATTATGATAAGAAGCACTATTATTTCGGTCAAAATAGGATTTCAGTTACCATGAACATTTCCCTGACAACTCAGGCAAGGAAACTTCTGTTATTATTTTTTACAATAGCTTTCAGGAAAGGATAAGAGAAATGCTTTGTGGAGGATACTGAGTCACTGAGTGATATTTTACTTGAGGACTCATGAAAATCAGTCAAAAATAATTAGTTGTAAAGATTCTATCTGGAGTTATCAACAGACAGCTAAAGAAAAATGACATAAATTAATGTAAAAATAATTAATATTGGGCTGCTCAAATCCAAAAGAAAATCTCATTTTTATTAGTTTTTCTAGGTAGTCACGTTCCATTTTATGTGATATATCGTCTAACCACTTACAATAAGTTAAAATTTTTGTATAAGTTTTGTTCCATTTTCACAAACCATTTTTTGTATGATTTTGCCTTTTGTAAGACAATAATTACTTAAGTATGAAAGAATCTCTTTTCCCATAAATTTTAATTGTTCTGGAGTCAACAAATTTATAGTGTTTATTTCTCCTCTGTATTACAAAATATATAAAGCTGTGCCTTCAAATACATACTAGTTCCATTATAGTGACCTATATTAATAGATACTATTTTTGCAGGAGAGGTCTTCCTAATCCAAATGGAAGTGCTATTGTCCCATGGCTGAAGAATTTTCTCCTACACGTAAGACAAATTGTCAATAACATGGAAAAGAAAGGCAAAAATAGCTGCAAATGTAGTTTCAAATTCTGTCTTAACATAAACATAATCAGATTCTCTTCCTGGTGGTTTTATCCAGGAGATGAGTCTTTTCAGACCTGCAGAGACCTGGTCATAACCATGTCATGGTGTCTTCTTGGGCCTCATACCTGAAATCTCTTCCCTTACTCATATATGTAGCCAAAAATTGCAGGAGTATAGCGAAAATTATAAAATCTGCTGTTAAATTTTAAAACTTCCTTGGATTATTAACCTCGCTTTTACACTAACTTCCAAATTATTGCCTGTTTGATATTACTTTCTCAATTTTTTTTCTTTTGTATCAATAATTTTTCATCTTTGTATACTTTACCAAAAGATAATTTTTTTATTCTCAGAAGAGCAAATACTCCTATATTCCAATTAAAATCATGTCCTCTTTCCTGTGACTGTTTCCAGGTTGTACTTGTACTTATAACATCTATTACTTTCTCTTAAATTTTTATAATTTTATTTAATCTTTCCTTCTTGTTGCACATTTTTAATCTCTTTGTTATCTTGCCTATTCCACCTATAATTTCTTGCCAGATACTTGCATTTGGACTCCTAACCTCTCTTCTGAGGTCATGACTCCCAAACCATGATAAAAATCTGGTCAGAATCCTTACAGAGTAAATCAGAGAATTCTCATTCTGTTCAGTCATACAATCTTTTCCTATTATCTATAGCCTTAATTTCTGGTTATGAATCAGAGGAGTGAAATTACTTCTAGCTAGAGGAAAATAAAGTATTTCTACTGTGGTGTTTTCTTTTTTAAGAAGTAATCAACTTCATTATGATAATTTATGTTTGAGAGAATGAGGAAATTTTTAGGACTCCATTGTTGTCTTAGTTTGAAATTGGCCCTCTTGAGAGGCTGGGGGGGCTCAGAGGTGACTGGGTGCCAGGGCAGTGTTCCCTGGAGAGCCAATCACCCCTCATGTTGTTCGCTGCTGCTCAAAATCATATATCACAGCACCGGAAGCAGTTGGCAGTCTTGGTGTTGTGCTGTTGGTGTCTGCTACGTGTAGGTGGAGAAGGGCAGGGGGTGGCTGGGCTCCCTCTCTCCCACTCTGGGGGGGAGGGGAGCCCTGCAGCCCCCCTAACTCTGCCTACGCCAGAGTTAGAGACAGCACTGGAATGAGTGCATGTTTGTGAGGGATGCGACTCACAAACAACTGGTAAGTGGGAGAGAGAGAGGCAGGCCCTGTGGCCAGGCCCTCTTCTTCTTCCCCCCCCACCTTTGCAGCCAAGCTGCAGAGGAGGACTGTGTTTTTCCCTCTCACTGTTTAGTGAGAGTAGATGCGAGGCTCAGCATTGGAGCAGAGCCAAGTGGACGGGCCAGAGGAGGCTCGATTGCTAGGGAGAAAAATCTCAGGCAAGAATTGGAGACGGACCCCCAGAGAGAGAGAGAGGGGCCCAGAGGATGTCTCTGCTGTGAACTAAAATGCAGGATGACCGAAAACCTGAGGAGAAATCAACATTCCAGGACACAGACGCTTGATAAGCTGAACTACACTGCAGCAGCCTACGAAACGAGGTATGAGAGAGAGAAATCACTAACAGCAGAAGAGCAAGGACTCAAAACTATCTTCTTGGACCTCATGAGGAGAGAAACTGCAACAAACAACAGGAACTTGGTGAGGGGGAGTGTTAAGGAGCTCAGAACACTCCCACAGCAAAAGACTGTGTTCCCTATCAGCCTTGAAAAGCTACTCCTGGACTAAAGTTAAAGGAGGGGCTTGAAAGGACTGACTGATAGAAATGTAATATATATATATATAGCTGCTTTTAGTTTGTACAGTATATTTATTTGTGTAAATAAATGTATATACTTCCCCCTTCCCCTACAGAAGCCTCTAATCTGAAAGTTTCTCCCCGGTGTTAGGATAAATTGTGAGAAAGGGAAGGGGGACGGGAAAAGGAATAAACCCAAAATAATATATATATATATCCCAATTAGTAGCCCAATATCTAGCAACTAAAAGAATTGGCAAAAAACTATCTTACTAGTCTCCCTGGGACAACAGAAAGTTGTGCTGGAATGATTGCCGGCAACCTCCGTCTCCCAAGGTCAACAAGGCCTTACCAGGCCTCACTCCCCAACACGGCAGACTCAACAGCAGGGAACCTGCACCTCCAAGCTGCCAGAAGGAAAGAGAGCGAAGGCCTTTCCTCCTTTCTTCTTATAGCCCGGTTTACGTAAAAATCGTAGGGAATACTGGGTAAATCTGGGCACTTCCTTGGTTACAAACTGGTCACCAAGGAAGGCCCAGACCAAACTACCACAAGTGCCGTCATGTTATTCAGTGTACAAATGAGTAGAAAAAAAATGTCCCTGTCCAAAGTAGTCTGGAGTCTTACTCGCTACCCAGGAAAAATGTTACACAGAATACAGGTAAAGATTCTTATTTCACAGTCAGATATAATGATATATATTCTTTCTATACTTAACCCCAGTCTGTTTCCAAGCTGTCATGGTTGGGGCCTGGGTTAAGACTCCCAAGGGGCTACTGCATGAACTCTTTTTTACTTGATTTGTTAAAAGACTTGTCGTTGCTCTGGGGCCCACTTGAAAGTATTCTTCTTCCGAGTCACTTGATAGGGAGGGTTAACAATATGACTGTAATTTGGAGTGTGCATTCTCCAAAATCCCACAGCACCTAAAAAAGCTTGGGTTTCTTTCTTGTTAGTTGGTGGAGACATTTCTGATTTAATTATCTGATTAATAACATCCATTAAGATCTGCCATCTCATTCCAAAAAAATGGATTTCCTGTGCAGGACTCTTTACTTTGTTTTATTGCAAAACTGGCTTTCAGAAGGATTTGGACTATTTTATTTCCTTTCTCAAAAGCTTCTGCTGCTGTATTACTCTACACAATCACATTCTCAGTGTGTTCCAAGTGTTCCAGAGCTTCATCCTGTGCTAGTGCAGTCTGAATCAGTCCACAGCAGTTGGTAGGGCTGTGTTTCCATCCCTGGGGCAGTAAATTCCGGGTGTACTGAACTCCCCTCCAAGTGAAAGCAAATTGTGGTCTGCACTCTGCTGCCTAAGGGATTGACAAAAATGCATTAGAAATATCAGCTGTGGCACCACTTGGCTGCCTTTGACTCCAGTTCACATTGAAGTTCCAGCATGTCTGGTACAGCAGCGCTCAGAGGCAGTGTGACTTCATTCAGGCCACAATAGTCTATTGTTATCCTCCATTCTCTGTCAGACCTTTGCACCGGTCATATGGGGCTGTTAAAGGATGAATGGGTACTGCTGATCACTC
This sequence comes from Pipra filicauda, assembly GCF_003945595.2. Classification (NCBI taxonomy): domain Eukaryota; kingdom Metazoa; phylum Chordata; class Aves; order Passeriformes; family Pipridae; genus Pipra; species Pipra filicauda. The sequence continues at coordinate 1,114,851 of NW_024104338.1, read as the reverse complement.
CTTGGTTCTTCAGTCAACGAATTAGTTTATGGGTGGGAATTATGGAGTCTTGGTTGGTATGATATTGCTTCTAGTGCACCACTGTAGTAGTGATTGTCATCTGCTGTCCTTCAGCCTTTACTAATCACACAACAGAAGAGTCATCTAAGAGACCAGGCAAGATAGATACTGTTTAATCTCCTCTCTCTCCAAGGCAGCTATACCAAAAGCTCCCTGATACCCTTTTGGGTCCTTGAAGTACCCTCTCCTGAGATAATCTATGACAAGAATGCATGGAGGCTCTGGGCCAGTCACAAATTTTTTCATATCTCCCAGAGCGCACTCAAGGGAAGGATCGAGTGGTGCTTGTCTCTTCTGTCTCTTCTTTCTGTTCCTGTGATGGCTCTTGTAATGGCCTTGGTAATGGCACTGAAAATGGCCCTTGTGATGGCCCTCCTTCTTCTCTGATCTCTTTGTTCTCATTTACCATCCTTGCTAAAGCTTTTTTACAGGGTGACTTTGGTGTGCATTCTTCTGCTGTACAGGGGAAACTGACACTGGCATATGTTGGTTCTTGGGTTCAGTGGCAGTGTCTGTCGCTGGGGTTAGAGCAGCCACAGTGTTTGTCACAACAGCTGGAGCAGCTGCAGTGTCTGTTGTCTTATGGTCAGTTCCAGAGACCTTCTTCTCCCCCGAGGGTATGGAACATTGTTGAACAGTGGCTCGATAGGCCTGGGCCAGGCCCCAGCATGTTGCAATGATTTGTATCTCCCTGGGGGTGCCAGGGTGTCAGCGCAGCTTTTTAAAATATTTTATTAGTGTTTCTGGATTATGCATTTATTTAGGAGTAAGGTGCAAACACGTTGGAGGTGCCCACTTCCCTAGGTACTTGCCCATACCATCCCACACACCTCATCACTCAGAACTATCCAGCTTTTGGGTAAGTCTCTGGGCGATGTTCTTAATGAATTGTCTGACCTTAAACAAGACCTGAACCATATGCAGCCACATACTAGTTCCTAGCAAAAAGACCAGATTAGTTTCAAGGGTATTCAAAGGATATTCAAAATGTTGAAAATTCTCAAATGCTACTGTAATCAGCCTGGAGGAGAAGGAAGGAAAGAAGAAAGGAAGAGGTAGGAATGTGTCTCCCCTATAGGTTGTCCTTCTGAGGAGAAAAGGCCACAGCTGTGATTATTAATCATTCCCAGAAGATGACTCCCAAAATACTGTACTGAATACATGCACCAGATTGGTTTACTGATCAGTGATGCTATCATATCATAAGTCAGTACTACAAAATACCCCACAATGATAGTCTTAACCCAGGTCCCAAGGACAATAAACATTAAAGCAGGGAACACTGCAGAATACTGCAAGTAACATTTTACTGATATTACAGTACCCAACCGTGAGATAAAACACAACTGTGAGAGCAAATAAATCAACACTGTAACCAGCAACTATTAAACCAATACAATGAATGTTTATAACAATTATCTTTTAACACACTTTTGTAGATATTCCATTATCTCAGCCTGTTCTACCTCCCATTGGGCACCAAAAAGAACTGTTGTGGTTTAAGCCCAGCTGGCAACTAAGCACCACGCTGCTGCTTGCTCACACTTGGGCCACCCCTCCACCTTTCCCCCCAGGTGGAATGGGGAGTAGAATCAAAGATAAAACTTGTAGGTTGAGACAAGGACATTTTAATAGTTGAAACAAAGTAAAATATAAATAAAAATAGTAAATTATAATAATAATAAAAAAAAACCAAAACAAAACAAGGAAAACCAAGTGATGCACAATAAAATTGCTCACTACCCACTGACCAATGCCAGACCCTGTCCCAAATCCTGATCAGGTCCCCTTATGAATGGGGACCTGTTTATATACCAGTTTGTATACTGGGTATGATGTTCTATGGTATGGAATATCCCATTGACCAATTTAGATCACCTGTCCTGGCTGTGATCCCTCACAGGGTTTTTTGTGTGCCTTATCACTGGCAGAGCATGAGAAATAAAAAAAGTCCTTAATTTAGGATTAACATGATTTAGCAACAACCAAAACATCAATGTGCTATCAACATTATTCTCATACTGAATCCAGAGCACAGTGCTGTACTAGCTACTAAGAAGAAATTAACTCTATTCTAGCCAAAATCAGGACACAAGCCTATCCACATATGCAACCACTTTTTTGTTAACAGAATTTCACCATATAACTTTAAATATTTATATTTGTACATGAGTATTGATCTATTTCCATATATTTATTAAATAATTTATACCTGTGATCTTAGAAGAGGGTTCATGATAGCACATTTAATAATTGAAGATAAAAGTTCATAGCTCAGTAAGAAAGTATCCTTAATCAAGCAATTACTAGACACTGGCAAGGTAAAATGTAATGTAGCTTGATGCTGGAAGGGCAGCCTCTGAAAATGAAAAAGACTTTCGGTGCTCGGTATTAAAAACGCTGTATAAAGGAGTAAAATTTAATGTAATGTAATGTAATTAGGGCAAAGATGAGGTCAAGTATCCTTTAAATTGGGATTAAGCATATTATTCATGACAGTGTAGACATCATCAGACATGTATAATGTCTATGAAGAGCAAGCTGTGTGGAGGACATTAGTAATTGAGCTTGACATCACCAGTCAGCCAATTCAGACTTCTCTTGTGATGCATAAGTGATATAAATCTTCAGGAACATTATTTTGTGCTAGAACTGGAAACATAAACCTGTGCAACTGCAAGTCAGGGACACAAATCTCTATACTAACACAATAATTCATTTGTTATTATTTTGCAATTGATAAATGACACAGACAACATGAAGAGAAAAGTGGGAGGCAAAGTTGGAAGGTAAAGAAATAAAGGTAAGAAAGAAAAGGGTGGGAGGGAAGAAAATAAAGATAAATGCCTTTCCTTGATACCATAAAACCCGTCAACAATTTCAGGATGAAATATGAGAGAAGGAAGCATAATGAGAATAAAGGTAAAAAAATATTATGAAATTCAATACAGTTAACTGATGTAAATTATGCAGTCTGATTCTGCTAAAGTTTTATCACCAGGTGCTATGAAAGTTTAACATCTTACGTAAAATAGTAACTATACTTTTGAGAATAAATGCTAAGAGTTTTGACCAAGAGAAACTAGACTCAACCTTTTTTTGCTATGAAAGTAACAAGGTACCTTGCTCATAGGGACATTTTGTCATGGAAGTCTTGTGAATTTGTGACAGGGTGCTTACAAAGGGGCAAAGCAGCATATGTATGTTGATAAATATATTTTAAAGAAACAATAATGGAAGGCATTGGAACCATATGGGAGTTAGTTAAATTTAAAATGACAGAAACAACACCAAATATTTCTTTGATTTTCGGCATGCATTTCATGCTGCACATGGCAGGTTCTGTACCAGAGGAACCTCAGGGAAGCTGAGAGAGTTGCCAGGTTGCATAGCCTGCACAGCAGTGGCTGATGGGACCAGATAAGGGCCAGGAGCAATGGCTGTGAAGCCCCCATCCCACACAGAAGCAGCTTCTGGGAAATGCTAATGACCAGGAGTGCTGCCAAGAGGGCTGGAAAACAGGCTGTGGCATATCAGCAGTTGGTGCAGAAGGGGCTCAGGACAGGTGTTGAAAGCCTGCCAGCCTGACCAGGGAACAATGCTATCCATCCAGCTGAAAGCCATGGCCTCTCTAGGATCTGCATCCACCACGACTGATGAACCTGCTCAGAGAGAACTCCAGTGGGAATACAGACACCTCAGTGTCAGCTGCAGGGTGTGTCCAGCTCTGATGGCAGTATAGGATAGCAGGAGTGAGCACAGCTGTGGGAATTGCATCTGGAGAGAGGAGCTCCACTCAGTGACTGAGCTCTGGGGAGAGGTGAGTAAGTTGAGGAGAACCAAGGACAGTAAGGGAGAGATGCATATAAATATCTCAAAGGCAGGTGCCAAGACGATGGTACCAGGCTCTTTTTCGTGGTGCCCAGTGACAGGATAAAGAGCAATAGCCATAAACTAAAACACAGGAAGTTTCACCTCAACATGAGAAAGAACTTCTTTATGTTGAGAGTGACAGAACACTGGAACAGACTGCTCAGGGAGGTCATGGAGTTTCTGTCTCCGGAGTCATTCAAAATGCAGCTGGATGTGTTCCTGTGTAACCTGCTCTAGGTGACCCTGCCTTGGGAGGAGGGTTGGACTAGATGATCTCCAGAGGTCCCCTCCAACCCTAACAATTCTGTGATTCTGTGAGATAGTCTACTGGAATGGCACTGTACCTTGCCTGGTACAAGCCCCACAGGCAGACAGGGAACAGGATATGGAGGATTTGCTCTCCTCTCTTTGCCTGCCTGAACACAGCAACTTTAGGGATAGGGGCCAATGGCAACAAGGGCCTGCCCAGCTTAGCGGGCACATCTTTTCTGTGATTGCCTCACTTCCTCAGGTTCCCTGTCATTATAGTATGAGGCTCTGCAAGCAAAACTGAACAATTATGAGGATGATGGTTCATCTATCATGGAGACATCACTGAGGTCAAGTCACCATATATCCTGTGTGAAAAGTGCTCCCATTAAGAAAAAAACAAATCAGTCATTGTGAAAGCAGATTCCCTTCTGAAGGGAAGAGAAGGACAAATATGCAGACCAGATCCATTTCTTAGGGAAATCTGCTACCTCCCTGTGGCCCAGGTGAAGATGTGAAGAGAAAGCTTCCTGTCTTGAAGTGGCCTGAAGTCAGGTTATCAGACACTATTGATTTTTCAGGTAGGCAGTGATGAAGTTACATCAAGAAGTCCAAGGGCAACGAGGAGAGACTTCAGGGCCTTGTTGGACCAAGAGCCCAAGTAGTGTTCTCCTCTATCCTTCCAGTTGCAGGGAATGATGTAGAAGGAAACAGAAAGAGCCAGCAGATCAATGCCTGGTGTCACCAGCAGAATTTTGAGGTTCTTGGGTCAGACGAGACAAGACATCAAACCTGTTGGCAACAGACAGAGTACACCTCTTTGATTCTGTGACCATTAGTTGTGCCTATTTTTCATTTCACATGTTCTAACATTTTGTAAGTAACCCTGCTTTCACAAGCTTAGTATAATGCAGATAGCATGTGGAAGGAATTCCTGCCAATTTTCTTTTATTTGTTTTGGTTTTCTTCCCCTTGCCCCCCCTCAGATTACTATACTTTTGCTGAACAGTTAACAATTGCAATATATATATATATATATATACATAAAATATAGTGCTCCACTTACTAGGCAGAATACAGACAAATATTTGTTACCATTTACAGACTGACTGTGGCCATGGACATAATTTCATGAAATGTTTTAGTGAAGTATTTTTTTCTATGGTCGTGGAGATAATTTCTAATATGTAAACTGTTTGTTATCATATATCTATTATATATGTCTATAATCCTGGATGTTGAATTGGGTATTAATCAAACACATTTTTGAGACGTGAAAGAGATAGTGCAATGTCTCATCCAATACCAAAAAGAGAATCACTATACATTAAAAAAACAAAAAAAAAACAAACAACAACAACAACAAACCCCCCAAACCAAAGCAAACAAAACAAAAAAACCCAAACAAAACAAAGCAAAAAAACAACAACAACAAACAAAACCACAAACAGAACAATGAGAACAAAATCTGTAAAAATGGCATTTAAATCCATTAATTCAACCTAGCTGGTAAGCATAGAGGTAATGAACTATACAAGACAGCATTTTATGGGTAAACAAAAGAAATAAAAATAACATCTGCCTTGTTGCGTGATTTGTGCAAGCCAGATTAGATTGGGAGTCTTTTTTACCAGATATCACTTCAATGTCCTTCTAGAAGCAAATTACTTTGTTCTTGTTTCTGTACAGTCATACTTGCGTTACACAGTAGCATAGAACACTTAAGAAAATCCACGTTAAATTAGAAGAATATGGTGATATAGACATGTCTTCTGAGCTCAGTCAATAAATACACAAACAAACATAGTTAATCACACATATATGATAAATATACATCAGATTTCCTCATTATTATTTGTAAGCTCACAGAAGCAAATTCTATTTAGGAGTAAACGGTCCTCTGTTATGTATTAGCTAAACAGACAGACATTGATATGAAGTAGAGGACATCTCTAGCTTTCCTCATAAAACTTGTTTATAGATCTGTATCGTTATTTGGATGCATGTGATAAACAGGAGAGTCATTAATCATTGCACTGAGAGGTATGATGTAACAGTGGGATTTAGCCAGTGTAAAAAGATGGATTAGCTCTATTCTGTAGACTCTAGTTTTGATATTCAACTGTTGAACACAATGTTTACCCTGCATCTGTAAAATACTTATTGCTATTATGTAACACTTGTCAGCCTACTCAATCTCTAAAAAAAAAATTAAGTACAATAATATTTAGCTAGAAGTTTTAAATTGTAACGAATCATGGAGGGACATGGACAGTGAAGATGCTAACAGCATTATGTCCTGAGAAATAAGAGAGATATTATTTCTGATTAATTTATTCCAGCCATACCATTAATGCTTTTATAGTTGCAAATCTTCTTGAATATCCATTATAGGCTATTTTTTTGATTTTGATATCTTGGCTATTAATTGTTGCTTCTGGATGAATTAAAAAGCAAGTAACTATGTACAAGATTTAACTTTTCTGAGCTTCTTATAAAACTATTTCAAATTGCTGTTTATAAGGACTAACCAGTTATATTTGAACACTTTTCATTTAGTTTTCAATATTTGTCTGTCATCTCTTTGTTAAGAAAATGGCAGTAGGTGGACCATACCTTCAAAATGCAAGAAGTCATGACATTTCTTCTTGTATTAAAAAAATAAAGCTGTTGAAAAGTATTATGTATAGTGAAGAGGAATTACAAGTAGCAAGTAGGGCATAATTTTTCAGCAGGATCTCTAGCTGTTTTCTGACAATTTTGGCATATGCAAAGTCCTTTTCAAGATCTTCCGCAGGACTAAGCATGACTGGTATATTTTATATCTGTCTTGTGTTGGTGGTATGTTTTCTTAAATATTTGAAAAAAACTGCGAGAATCTGCCTCTCAAAGAGACCAAGCACAAGGGTTTAATTGAACTCAGTAGATTCTTAAACTACTTACCAGAAACTAATATCACAAAGATAACATAGAAGAAAAAAATCTACAAATTTGTAAAATAAAAGTAATTTTCTATTAGCAATTTTCAAATAATAATTCATACGGTGTTTTAAATGAGAAATATTGAAGGCTTTTGATTTTTTTCCTCTGATATTCAATTTTTCAGTAGTTAGCTCCTTCCCATTGACTTAATTTGTGTCTTCCAAAACAGAGTATAAATTGTAAGTACATTTTAAAAAGAAAAAAAATGAAACAGTCCTGATTCTTTATTATTATGTTTTAAATTGTTCAGTGAGAAACATTATTCTAAGACTTGTTCCTTCAAAATTTATACATATAATTCTTGTTAGCGTGAACAGAAACAGATAAAACTGCTAAACTGAGAACAACAAATAAGTGCAGATAGACCTCCCACCCCATAAAAAGAAAAAAAAGACTTGACATTTCAAGTCTCAAATACAGACAATTTCAAGAACTATGTCCTTAGGTCTAGTGTATCTTACACTGCTTTTTCTAACTCCACAAAATTAAAAAAAAATTCCTAATAAGAAGTCCAACAGAGGCAATGCACAGTTTTAAGCTTCTGTAATTGTATGGCAAGACATTAAGACTGATCAATAGTATTAATAAATATGAAGAAGAACACTACCACTACTTGTGTTGCTCACTTAAACAATCAAAACCAGCACAAAGTTATTTTTACTGCATTAGCTGAGTAAGGAATTAGTGCCTGTAAGAACACTTCTGAAGGTCAGAACCTTGGAAATCATAAATGCACTACCTGCAATTTAGAGAGTTTATAAGGAATTTAACCTTATTTTTCTGATTTACTAGACTTGATAAAATTTTTTCAAACTCTTTCAATTTTAACTGAGTGAATTAGAAAAATAGCTTCCTAGAAACAATGCCAAATTAGAAAATCTGATACTAACATATATTCTATATAATATGATATTAAATATATAGGTATAAATAATAAACACAAATTATAAATAATATAAATATAAAGAAAATAATATAAACATGGAGTTCTTTTGTTAATGCATCTCACTTGGTATGTTTATTAATAAGTTCTTTTCTAGTAATGCTTTTCTAGTAATTACTGTTCTATATCATCTAGCATTACTTTTCTAGTAATACACAAAGTTTCAAAGTTAGTATGACATGAAAAAATTGAAGTTCTAAATTGATAGATTCCTTGATATTATGAATGAGATTACCCTATTAGAGTAAAACAAATAAGGCCAATGGACGTCTTGAGATTCACCTTGTAGAGTAATTCTATAAACATTGTCCTTGGGAGTCAAGCTAATCATTCATAAATTCTATCAGCTTAAAACAAAGTGTGAATATGAAGACATTCTGTGCTCTGTGTGTAACACAGGTAGCTGATTTGTCTTGCAGCCTAAGGATACTTTTCTGTTACAGTCTGATTCTTTTTGTTCTTTCTCTCTCATCTTTTCTCCTTAAAAAAAAAAAAAAAAAAAAAAAAAAAAAAAAAAAAAAAAAAAAAAAAAATCTCTGTTTTGTCTTTCGTTTAATTGGATTTTTCAGCTACCTGCCTTCTGTCCATTATGGAGAACTCTGAACCAACATTACTTGATAGAAAACTTAAGGACCAACTTTCCTATATGTATCTGACATTTTCTCTCTTATGGCAATGATTTACCCATTCATTTCTGATGTGTAAAACTTCTGTACTTTATGTAGAAGTGGAGGACAATGGAGGATAATAAGAATCAAAACCATAAGCCTGGAATCAGATCTCTGCAAAACTGTGATGTGGAATTATTAACTGTGAACTGGACTAAGTATTAGATTAAAAATCAAAATATGGTTTGCATTTATGTTTACATTGCTACTGTCTGTATAAAGGAGACTACAATATACAAAAAGAGGGTATAAGAAAGACAGAGAAAGACTTTTTACCAAGACCTCTAGAACAGGATAAGGGGCAATGGGTTTAAACAGAAAGGGTAGATTTAAATTGGACATAAGAAGGTACTTTTCATGGTGAGGATGATGAGACACTGGACTGGGTTGCCCAGAGAAATTGTGAATGCAGCAACCCTGGAAACATTCAAGGTCAGGTTGGAGAGGGCTCTAACAGGGAATGGGGGCTGCACTCATTCGTTTTCTCTGCCATTCCTTCCTCCTCAGAGGGAGACCTCCTCACACTCTTCCCCTGCTCCGGTGTGGCGTCCCTCTCACGGGAGACAGTTCACAAACTGTTCCAGCGGGAACCCCTTCAGCAGCTGAGTGCAGTCCTTCAGGAAAAGGCTGCTCCAGTGTGAGGCCTTCATGGGATCACTGCTCCTGCCACCAAATCTGCTCCAGAGTGGGATCCTCCTGCCATGGGACCACAGGTCTTACCAGTAGCCTTCTCCAGCACAGACTTGCCATGGAGTCACAGCCTCCTTTGGGCACATCTACCTGCTCTACTGTGGAGTCTTCCACGGGCTGTAGGTGGATCTCTGCTCCACTGTGGCCCTTCATGGGCTGCAGAGGCACAGCTGCCTCACCATGGTCTGCACCACAGGCTGCAGAGGAAGCTCTGCTGTGGTAATTGGAACACCTCCTCCTACTCCTACCTCACTGACCTTGATGTGTCCAGGCTTGCTTCCCTCACATATCCTCACTCCTCTCATTCAGCTCCTGTTGTTCCACATCTTTTAGCCCCCGTTCTGAAATGCATTATCCCAAAGGTGCTACCACTGTCACTTCTCAGCCTTGGCCAGCAGAATATCCATCTTGGAGCTGGCATTGGCTCTGTCAGATCTGGGGGAAGCCTCCAGCAGCTTCTCATAGAAGCCAAACCTATAGCCCCACCACTAACAAAACCTTGCCATGCAAACCCAATGCAATGGTACTTGTAGCAGTGGCTATATTCAATACAAGTACTATTTTGTTGTCAAAATCCATGTAAAGATGGACTGGTAAAAAAGGCAATAAATGATTGGCATGTGCTCTTAGTTTCAGTTATGGATCAATTCTTGTCATAATTCAGTGAAGATGTGCTGAATGTCACTGGATGTCAGAAATGTCAAGACTGTTAAAACCAAAGCCAAATCCCAACGTGTAAATTGTGACACCAAACTTCATAGCATTGGCCACTAAGGGCGATAAGATAAACCTTGGCTTCAATTTTCATTGAAGTAGGTGTTGTTTTTATGGTTTTTACACTCTTAAAAAAAATACGTATATAAGGAGTGAAGGAAAATAAATTCTTCAATAAAAACTGTAACTGAAAGTAGAACAGCACCATGAGGATTCAGATAAAGGATTTATTTTTCATATTAAAATATGTACCAGGCCTGTCTACCATAATCTAATAAATTTTACATAAGTGTTCTCCAAGGATATACATTTTTATGTGTGAAGATTCATCCTCAAAAAAGTATTTTATGATACAGCTTCGCAGAATGATATTAGCTGAAAACTTATTGTTTCTCTTAAATAAAGCAATTAATTTCTTCTGCTGAAGTCCATGCAGTGCTGAGGGCACTAAGGGAGGACAGTCCTCCTATCTAAGTAACTTTGCATTTTATATTTAAAATCAAATTGTTTATAAGTGTTTAATGGAAAACTCCACAATGTTAGTGTGAAAATCCTGTGAACAGTTTTTGGTTAAATAAATTTTTTTAATTATTTATGTTGTCCTTTCCAATACCTGAAATTTGCTACATTATTTCAGTCTTATTAATTTCATCTCTCTAAATCTTTATCTAAATATCCCTATTTATTTACACTGCTAACTTTGGTTCTTTTTCTCTTCTACAGGCAAATTATGACATAAAAGAAAAAAAAAGTGAAGCCATATTAGTAGGTCTAATTAGTTCTCACTTATCATTACACTATTTACAAGAAATGTATAACTTCCACAATATCTACAGCATATCAACAATTCTTGCATTATTTTTCCAGAAATAATATAAGGAACATATTGGAGAATGAATTTCTGACATGTTTTAATACAGCTTTGTCATTATCTTTTGCTCACTTTAAATATTTTCTTTCTCCATGGAAATAATCAATAAAGTGAAATCATGCTAAAGTTCAAAAATTTTAAAATTCTATTTCTTTAATTAAAAGGGAAACACTGTGAATGCAGGTAAAAAATATGCAATTATTTGATCAGCAGGGTAGTACCAATGGTCACTGACAACTACACTCTGTGCTTTTTCACTTGATCTTCAAAAGGTAGTCATGTAACCAATGGTCTGATTTTAAATTCTGCTCTTGTAAAAGCCATGAATTTCTGTGGATAAAAGTGAGACAGGGTTTGTAGAAGAAGATAATAGCTTTTATATAAAAAATATATCTTGCAGGGTGGAAGAGGGAAAAAAATATAGGTTAAACAAACAACCCTTTCCACTTCTCTAAAGTCAAGAAGAAGAAATTTTAAGTAAAAAATATTGTAAGTTTATCTTCATTATGTTAATGGATTAAATAATGTAAAGAAAAAGTTGACTGGGACTTACAACATAAAGGGGGATATTAAGAAGGGAAGAAGGGCATAAATTTTCTGTATCTTCACCAGGTTATGAAGAACTTTATGTCAACTAACATCAAATTTTAGTTGAAATATGACTTATGTTTTGGAAAAATATACCAAGGAGGGCCTTCCTGACAACTTCTAAGCAACTAAGCTAGATGATTTGGGGGAAATAATGCCAAATAACATCACACGTGAGTCTTTGTCTCATATGAAACAGATGCTGACAGTTCATAGTTTTTGTCCAATTCTTATTAAAATTAATGACACCCTTTCGATTGACTTTACAGAGCTATGAACATGACCAGTATCTCTGGTTAAAATGAATAGAGTAATTTCTATTACTGCTATGAGTAGTTGCAAATACAGAAGGACTCTGTCCTTACTGGCACAGTAAAATTTAAATGAATTTTAGAAATTATTTCATAACAGGATTTCCCCAAATTCTTTTAAATTAAACTGGCAATGCAATATAAACTATCAGAAAGGTTGATGACCCATTTTATTTGTTAGCATGCTGTTACAATATCTTTTTGCTATCAGTTTACCATTCCCTTTCTCTCGCCTCTTTCTTCATAATGACCATCGTGACATTGACAATTATACATAGCAGAAACCTAGGTTACAGACAACTACAGTGATTTTTCCTTCTTTAATTTATTTAATTTCATGTGAAACTATTATTTCTCATTAGCTTTTGTCTTTTTTCTGTCACCACTTCTGTGCTGTCTGAGCCTGCAGACAGGACTCCAGCATAGCTTTTCCTAATATGCCCTTTCTCCCCTCTTAAATTTACCACCTACAGCACAACAAATGGATCCATCTCAGACTTCACCCTTACTGTGAGAACTCAAGGGCTACTTCTGCCAGGTATAGTGCCTTGCCTGCTGGACACTGCCAAGACCTCTGTGCTTTGTTCTGCAGTGTCTCCCCACAGTCCCTCACGTGTCCAGTGGAAGAGAATAATTTCTACAGAAAAGATTTATAATGTACATAATTTGATTAAATAAAGGACCCACATAAGTACTCAGGGTCTCATTTGAGTGAGGAACGTGCTTGTACTGTTGCAGTGCAGAGAAAATACTTGGTGAGAATGCACAGCAGAACTTTTCACCTGCATTGCTCAATTATGAGAAGTTCCTTACCTCTCAATTGAACACATATGTTTTATTTTGGGTTATACAAAGGGCTCAATACCAGAGAGAGACTTGTAAGGCAATCTTAATTAATGTTCTTAAATAAAATTAGAATTTCAGTTAATAAAGATGTCGCCTAAATGCTCCAGGATTCCAGAAACCTAGCAAAAAGAAGAAAATGGATTTTTCTAATATAAGAAGTTAAAATATTTTTCAGAAGTGTTTTTTTTTAAATGTTCCTCATGTCTACACAAATCTGAGACTTTTACAATCATAGGTTCAAGGTTTTATGCCTCATGCAAAATACGTTTTTAGCAAGTCTGTGCCCTCTAGCATCACAATTTGGTTGCTAGCTTAGTACAGATTCAAAAGTGTTAGTAACATTTAATGCATCACCAGCTCCCTGTGTCTGTAGAAGTAGCAGAAGCAAGTGTTTCTCATCCTTACAATGTCATTGGAAAATAATTGCTTTCAGAAGTGTTTTTGTAGGAAAGTCCTCCAAAAATCCTGCTCAGACATCTATAGCCATAAGCAAAATTCAATTCTTAGAAACATTCTTAACATTTTGTATCAGGTTGTACTGCAAAATCTGTAGCATGGAAGATTTATCAATAAAAACAAACCCACAAGGGGGAAAAATCTATTTTTATTTATCTACCTCTGCTTTATTACTTAAGGGAAAGAGTAAAAACATACACTGGAGGAGGTTGCCCAGAGTGGCTGGTGGAATGTCCATCCTTGGAGATATTAAAAACCCACTAACACAGACCTGAATGACCCACCATAGCCAATCTTACTCTGAGCATAGAAATGGGCTAAACAATCTCCAGAGGTGTCTTTCCATCTTGAAAAATTTGTTAAGAGTGTATAACTGTTATTTCTTTTCTTTTAAGCAACCAGGGAAGTGGTATGAACTATATTTTTGCCAGATCAGCAGTGCAATGTTTGAGATATGACCTTTGTGTACCTTTTTCCACCTTCGTGTTTGCTATTGGTACCTCTACGTGAAATAAGCATCATAGCTTGTATCCTACCACATTTGTCTTAATTATGTTTTTATTTCTTCACTTCTTTCTCTGCTTTAGGTTACCAACCCTGAAGACTGTGTCTATTATTTTTATGAGCACCATACTTAAATGTGTTAATGTTTTACAAGTGGAAAAGACAGACAGAGAATTAACTGTTTTTTGGTTCAGATTACCAGTGGCAGGTAAAGAACACAAGGTCCTAACAGGAGGAGACCTCACCTACAAGAGAAGTGACATGTTTGTGAAATTTGCTGGATGAAAGAGTGCTGTGGAAAGGAGATGGGGGAACCACCACGTACATCTCATGGTGCTTAAGGTGCCTGTTTGTCAGGAGTACTAAGGCCTTAACCCATATTTCTGAAAAATGCTTATGTCTCTTTAACCTGCACGTAAGGCTTGTTCAGACTTTAAACAGTCTGGAATGGTAAACATTAAGTTTAAAGAGTAACTTGATTATGATCTATAGTTGCTTATAACAGAAATGAAGACAGATAACTACAGCACTGCAAAAACTGCTATCAAAAATCTTAAACTAGAGGAATTCAGACTACATATAGGTAAAGAGTTTTTAAGAGTGGAATGCCAGGGAGCAGTGAGGGCCAGCTACTCCTGAAGGGAGCCAAGGCTGACCCTGTGCAGGTTATTCCCCTGCTGACAGGGTGGAACAGTCCTACAAGAACTGAACAGAGAGGCAGAGCTGGGTGAAAGCAACAGGGTCCATCCACAAGTGAAGCAATGAACCAGGTCCAGTTTCCCTCCAAGACCTCACCTGAGAGCAAAAGGAGAAGGAACCAGGGACAGATGAAGGCAAGCCAAATCATAGGACTGTGGGATCTATCCAAGGGAACAGGAGAGGGCTGCAGACCAGCACTTCTACAGTATTGCTCAGGCAGGGACTGGCAGCCCTGGAGCTGAGATGAAATGCTGTCCTAAACCTGTGTGCAGGGGTCAGTGAGGGTCCCAGGAGAAGCTGTTAATGCGCTTGGGCTGTGACAAGATACTATGAATTGTCCCCCGCTTCAAGATCTTTTAAGTGATATTGGTATTGTAACTTAGCCAGATGTGTCACGTACTGTTTTTTCAAACACATTGAACATGATTCCCTTGCTGACACAGCTTTCTAGGTGCTTACAATTCTGCTTCATTGGCATTAATATATATAATTAGAGTAACATTTATAAAATTAAATATGCTGTAAATTGATAACTTTGCACCACTTTAAGAGGAGAATGAGACTAATACTTAATGCAATAGTACACAATCGATTCAGTTTAGAAATGGTAGTGTCTTTTGTTTCCTGTCTTATTGATCATGTGCTAGATAAATTCAAAAACTTTTGCTGAGATGCAAAGATGAAACCTTTGCACTGGAAAAACAATTTTCTCAGCCAACTGAACTTTCTCAGAGATGACACAATTGAGATGTTTCATTTGAGAAAAACAAAAATGATGCAGAAAACCATTCTGATAATATCAAAAGGCATAAGATTATTGCAATCATCCTTGGTTCTGCCCTAGGCTTCTTTTTTGTAGAACTTTATTGTAATATTTTGTCCTTTTAATGATTTTTTTTACAAATATTTGTTGCATAGGACACTGTTAATGTCTACAATTTATAGTGATCCTTCATCTTCATCTTCTTCCCTTATTTTCGTTTTTTTTAATTGAGCTTAGAATAATTAGAGGGAATAAGGATGAGTGCTTTCACTGACACCTTCTAATCCAAGCTCCAGATAGCTGTATTTTATTTTAAGTGAAATTTAATCAAAATTCAGATCATACTTGGTTCACATTGTATTTGTCATTAAATGCAGGTAATTTTTTAGGTATCCAAATATATGTTATAGCTAGTCAGTGCTAATTTATGAGCAAAACATACGGTTGATGCCTAAATATACAGTTACAAAATTATATTTAGAAATTTCTGTTTAAAAACTGAGCCTGGAAATTCCTTCATACTGCGTGTATGGACATTTATTCTATTTGATGTTACACTTAGACTTCACAGGGGTTAATGAGCACATGATATAGTGTGTATGCGTATGCACGTGTATGCGTGTGAACATTTCTCCACCTAGTTTTTAATGTATTTTCTTCACATTATGTTATGATATCTCTTAATTATTTTTTACAATCTTCTCCAACTCTGTTTTCTTCTTGTTGTAGTCACTGTGTTAGGAACAGTTTAGGAACTTCTTCTA
Source organism: Pipra filicauda (assembly GCF_003945595.2). NCBI lineage: Eukaryota > Metazoa > Chordata > Aves > Passeriformes > Pipridae > Pipra > Pipra filicauda. The sequence continues at coordinate 1,098,870 of NW_024104338.1, read as the reverse complement.
AATGCTAACTAATCAGAATTCATGTCTAAGTACAGGTCTTTTGAAGATGCCTGTCACTGCTTTATCTGACATGTTCAGTTTAGCCTTCAAATATCAATTCTGATTTTGATACTGTCTTGACCTTTGATACTGTCTGCATTTTCTTGAAATATTATACTCAGCTCTATTAATACAATCTCATTTATATATTTGATCGTGACTATGTTTCTGAAATTAATCTATTACTGTCAATGCAATTGTTCCATAAAGAACACCAATTTGGACATTACCAAAATGCACATTTTTACATATGACTGAGTGATTCAGAGTGTTTGCTGTTTAGATTATTAAAGCAGCTGAAGGATGGAGAGAGGTACTTTGGAAAGGTGATTCAATGTTCTAGTACTCTGATTAGTGCGACTGCAACAGTTACTCATCAGAAATGTTAGCTGTGAACATCATTTACCATCTACCTGAAATTCTTGCCAAAAAAAGAGCTTTTTCTACCAGGTTGTGACAAAGAAAATAATGAGAAGGACAAAAAGCTGTTGGATTTTACCTGGGACAGTTAATACCTAAAGACGTGATGGTTGGACGCAATAGTCAAATAGAATAGCAAAGAAGTACCAACCCAGGGATATATAATAATATTTATGACACTTTTCCAGCAGTGTATATTTACATTCTGATTCTGAACCCAGAACTAAGCATCCATTTGAGTCAGTGAAGTTTTAGAACCTAAATATAGTAAGCTACACTAAAAGGAACTAAGGGGTAGTCATAGAACTAAAGAGCTAGTCTTTCTTTTGCTTATTTCTTCATTGTTCCTTGCCTAGGAGAAGGAACAGGAAGGAGTATATGATTAGAAGACTCATATAAGAAGTGAAAACTATGGGCTTGAGACATCCTAAGAAAAGGAAACACTTTAAAAAGGAATAACAGCTGAAGTCTGGCCTCCAAAATTTTTACAGTGCTTTATAGGCTTTATATAGGTAGTAGTATTTCTCTAGCCTGTAATGATAGTGAAAGAAACCATAGCTAATGTGCTTTTTTTTGTTTAATTCAATATCTTTTAGGTAGGTTCAGATAATATCAAAACTCTCTTGAGAATTGAAAATCTCTCTAAGTTCTGTCTGAAGGTGACAGCAAAACTGAAACACGTAAAGGCTTAGGGACTCTATTAATTAAATTTAAAAAAAAGTAAAAATAAAAGTAACCCATATGCTTATAGCTCTTGATGGTCATAAATGCTAATGCTGACTGAATTGCAGACTCCCCTGGCTAGCACATTACTGTTGGAATTCTCTTTTTCAGGGACTTAACTGCCTACATTCTATGGACTTGTTTCAGAGGCCCTAATCAGATTCTCAGAACATCAACCTCCAGACAAGGAACAAAATGTGATGTCATATTTGATATCAAATAGGTGTAATTAATTTAGATCTCTGCTTATTTCCTGGTTTGTGAGACAGGTTGCAAGAATTTTCAACTTGTCATAACTTGTACTGTGTAAGATACTGAACTACATGATGTTTTCTATTAATTTCCAACACTACATACTGCTTGCATGCATTTCCTTATTATACAAAATTAAGGATTCTTTTTCAATTATTTAAAAGACATCTGTTTAAACTAATAATATGCTTAAAAGAAACAGTATTGACTTCCAGTTTAACAGAATTGCTGCTCTACTGTCTAAAGAGTTCATCTTGCTAATGTCGTAGATTGCCTTCAGTTGCCTCCCTGATCTCCTGCCTTCCTGTTGGGTCAGAAAAGTGTGACTTAACTCTTCTGTACTTCATTGTCAGAGAAACAAAAAGATAGAGAAAGAGACACTGTTATACATGCCATAAGTATTAAACCTTGCATGGAACTTCATAACAATTCTATGCTTTCTTTGCAATTAGATATTATTTTGTAATCTAATGAAGCACGAGAAAGAAAAAATTAGTACCTCTAATGTCTTATTTGTCTTCTAGCCATTTGCTAACTGTTTTTGTCAACTAGATCAACTTTAGAGATTTGATTTGCAATTTACTTAACCCACCGAGGAAGACTAGAGGGATATAATGCTGAGAGAGTTGTAAATAAAAGTGACCTGGAAATGAGGATAACTAGCCAGAAAAGAGGCTGATTTGATTAGGTCTCCTCTACTTCTGGTGTGGATGCATTTGAATATACTTTATGTTTGTTCTCCATGCAATAGTAGATATGATATTTCTGTGAAGAGTGAAGTTTAATTCTATGCAAAAACCACTGGACAAATGGATGTGTAGAAATTCCAATGAGCATTTCTGGGAAACAATGGATTTACTGTGATGCCAGGCAATGACTGTTTGATTTAAAGATTAAACAAACAATTTTTTTCAGTTCTCTGGATTTATGTCAACACCTTTTAAGAACTTTGGTTATCACGACATTATATATGCATAAAATATATTCAACTGGATTTCCAAGTTTTACTGCAGTCATCGCCAGAATTTCTGATATATGAAGCTTTACTGGGGGAAGCTGAACTCTTCTGGTCATCCGACTAAGAAAATCTCATTGCAAGGCAGCTCTATATATAGCGGAGTGATGAATGTAGCAAGGAACAGTTAAAGAATTTAAATTTAGGAAAAGCATTTATCCAGTAGGACAAGAGCTTATTGCATTTTTCAGTTTGCTCTTCTCTGATATCATTCTTCTCTCTGCATTCTTCAGGATGGACCTACACATGGAAAAAGGCCAGTCAAAAATGTTTTGGGTGCCAAAGTACTTAATATTTATGTCAGAATAAATATTAGTAGTGACAGGTAAGAAAAAAATAGGAGAGTGATCATTAGACTTTCATGTCAGGGAAAAACCAAGAAAAATGATTGAGTTAATACTGCAAGGTAGGACTAAGAAGTTCCTGCATGACAAGTCCACAATCACAGCAGTGACACACATTTATCTGGGATCTCTTTGGAACAAAAAGGACTGCATTCTGCTGTCATTGCTGGCTATAATCATGTACATTGCTGGCTATAAAGGAAAACTGATTTGATTTATTTCAGGAATATTGTAACATAAACTAACTTTAAACTAAATATCAGAATATATTGAGGACAAATGAATTAACAACAAAAAAACCAAAACAAAAACCAACCAAACAAAAAAACCCAAACAAAAAAACCCCAAACAAACAAAAGAAGAAAACCAAAAAAACAAAACAAAAGAAAAACCAACTAATTTGTTTGCTGCTTTTTCTCTCTTCATTTTTTTTTTTTAAACTCTTGTAAATCCTGAAATTAAAAAAAAAAAAGGGTGGATGAATTACAGAGTCATTAGAGGTGTTCATTTAAAAGTTGACTTAATTAGCTAATTAAGATTTGAAACCTTAAAGTTTTTTTCTATACAGTAAATGTGCATTATCAACAGTTTTGGAGAAGACAATTTAAATGTTTTTAGCTGTAACCGGTTGGCACTGTGCAATATCAACCCTGTACCTAACACAATATACAGTTTCAGCTGACTACTGTGAAGACTCATAGGTTATGCTTCTTCCACTAAGTAAAAGGGGAAAGGCCCTGTTGCTTGTTAGAGAACAAGTGATCCAGTCTACTGCATCTCCCTATGGTTATATTCTCTTTCACAGTAAAAAAACGTAACTTCATTCATTCTGCCTACCTTTTGGCACATTATTCTCCTGAGCCATGCTCAGGCACTGTCTGGGAGATTGAGGTTGGGCGTGGGATAAGTCATGCAAGTGAAGCCCTAACAATTAAACCATATGAGCGGTTGTTCAGCTTTCTGTGAGATAGTACAGCACCTCGCTCTATTTCATTAGAATCATTAGAATCATTAGAATATTCTGGGTTGGAAGGGACCCACAAGGATCATCAAGTCCAACCCTTAAATGAGTGGCCTGTACAGGGACTGAACCTGAGACCTTGGCATTATTAGCACCGTGCTTTAACCAGCTGAGCTAATTAGTTAACGTTCCTTTGAATAAAGTCATTTTAAAATATCTTTGAATAAAGGAAGAAATTAGTGACGAAATATGTTTGGCACAGTTCTTGTCATATACATAAAAGTACAAAATTCAGTTCTTCAGAACATGTAGCCTAAAGGAAGCCAAAACCCTCTTCCTGGATTGCAAACAAATTTTTCCCCCCAGAACACTGTGGATTTTCTCATCTTAGTTTTTTTCTCTACTTGCCTCTGTACTTCTCTTGGTGCTTTGAGCATTGCGCCCTCATTCAGACATATCCATATCCATTATTTTTAATATCACATTTGACTGAAACCTTTTTTATCCCATATACTTAGTTTTTGACCAGCTTCACAGTCTGTTCACTTTTTATATGGTGCCAGACATTGTTTCAACTACCCTTTAATACAAAGAAGCCTAATCACTTCTTAAATATATCTCCAGCAAAGGACAGATTGCATATTCTCCAGTTTCAAAGAGCATTGTGATTTCTTATAGCTCAGAGATATTCCTGCTGGTAGAAACCAAATTCTTTGTCATAACACATAGTTGAATGTAGGCATATCCTATGGTTGATGTCTTTGAAAATTGCATTTCCTGCTGAGACAAGTCACTCTTTTTACTACAAATGTCTTTTATGTGATGAAGTTTGCTTAAAAGCATCCAAGCATTTCCCAGAAGCAAGTGTTTAAAGGCAGAATGCAATAAAAAATGAGAATTTCAGCTGGCAACTTTCACTACTGGGAAAAAAAAATCTAAGCTGTGGGGCCACACATTCTAGAATATTAAAAAGACTTAATCAATGCAAACCAGCTGTAAATCAAGGTTGCAATTCTGCAGGAACATATAAGGAGGCAGAAAAAGAAAAACAAATGAAAGCAATATACAAATCATTAAAAAAAATTGTCCTTTCTTTAAAATCTTGGCTCAGACTAGGTAGGTATAAAACAAGATTATACAGGGACATTCACTGAAGCAATTTTTCTAAATCTATGAGTTTTGTTTTTAATAAAAAGAAGAAAATAAAGTGTTATAGGATAGTATAAAGGATAGTATAAAATTTTATCAACCAGCTAATCTACTTTAGATAATTCCTGTAGCAACAGTTGTATAAAGAACAAAGGAGTAACACTAAGAAGAATTTCTTAACATTTCAGAAAATGCAAACAGTCCTGTTGAGAAGAAGCATTAACACAGTCACTGTGATGCAGCGCAGTGATCAAATGCCCGGGGGGAAGGTTATTGTGATCTGAAGAACCTTGATCCATAATAATCCAGAGAGCAACAAAGGACAAATGTTTGTAGGATATTTGGCTGTATAATAGTTCTTTTAAGAAAACTCAGGTTGCCTGGGAAGATTATGTGATAACTTGTAGCTGCCACAGCTGCCACAATAACATATTTCTCCCCTTGTGGATCCTACCATGTGTCAGAAGGTGCACAACGTATGAACTGCTTATCAAACATATGGGTCAGAAACCTGTGACCCAGCCCAAAATTAGATATCTTCAACTAAAATTCAGGAAAATAATGTGTTCTAAAAGGATAATTTTAAACTTTTTCCAGGGCCAAAACTTAACACATTATTAGTCAAGTCTCTAATTTATGAAAAGTCTTAAAAATCATGAATAAATGAAAGAATGAATTGATAACAGATTTTTTTTTCAGTGACTTCTAGGATTGAACCTTTGAGCTTATGAGTATTCATTTAAGACCTTTTCTGAATCTAGGAGAACTGCAAATTTATTAAAAAAAAAATAGAATAAAATAGTTTCGTTTAGGAGGGACTTACAATGATTTTCTAGTCCTTCTGCTTGACCACTTCAGTACTGACCAAAAGTTGAAGCATGTTATTGAGGACATTGTACAAATTCCTTTTAAACACTGACAGGCATTGGTCAATTCTCTGCAATGCTATTTTCAGTATTTGATAATCATCTTAGTAAAGAAATGTTTCCTCACATCAAATCTGAACCTCCTGTGATGCAGTTTTGAACCGTTCCCACACATCTTCCTCTGGATATCAGAGAGAAGAGCTCAGTATCTCCCTCTCCATTTCCCCTCCTCAGGAAGCTGTAACAAATTATGTCGTCACCCTTCAGGTTCCTTTTCTCCGAACTAGACAAGCCCAAAATCCTCATCAACTCCTCACAGACAGCCTTCTAGCCCTTTCACCAGCTTAGTCTCAAGGCATCCAAGGACCTTCACATCCTTTTAAAATAACATTCAAACAATGGAAATATAAGTTATTAAAAGATAACACTGTTGTCTAAAGTAATTGTTGGCCCAAATGAAACACCCTTCCATAGTAAATCTAGTACAAAAATGTGTTTTCAGTGTTATTAATATTCACTGTATAATCAACAAAAGTTGGTAAACTCCTTTGGAGTCTAAAAATATTTTTTAGATAAAAATATGGACATGAAACTGTTTCTTCCATAGGATATCTCTCTTCATTAATTAAGAAAATCATTAATTTTCCGATTTGTCTGGAGTACCAGTATGCTTAGAATTCTACCAAGACTTGCAGAAAATTAAGTCTTAAGGCTCAACAAGTAAGAGATCTTAAGTAGGAAATGAGTGGATTTCCACTATGTTTTTTCCCTGTACAAGTTTCTTTCATTCCCCTGAAATTTTTCTGTTAAAAATGTGTTGGTAGTGTTGTCTGGCTTGTTCCTATGTGCAGTGTGAGAGCAATACACTCAAAAGTTGGATATTTATCCATAGAATAAGAATTATATTTTGGTTTATGGGATTGACTGCAATTTATCACCCACAATACTGGAAGTTACTCTTAGGAGACCATGTAGCTGGCCTTGTATGACAACACTTTCTCAACTATAATTAAAAGAATATGCGGATTTTCATTGATGTATGGTATTGGTATAGATGGATGACAGATTTATTTATTTTTTTATTTGCACTAAAAAATAGAAAATGTAGAAATAAGACATATTGATTAGGAACAAAGAATTACGTCAAAATGTTGTTTGACAGACATGGTTGGCAACACCTCTTTTCTAGGACAACAGCACGCCCATAATGAAGCAGCAGCAGCTGGTGGAAATTGGACAGGTTTGTTATAATTTGGCATTTCCCTCCAAGAGGTATCCAGGTGACTTTTTTCAAGTTCTTGATCTCCCATTTTTTACTTGTGTAGACGTTATGGAGAAAGTGTTAAATGGATATGAGTTTAAAACTAAAAATTGAGTTTTGTATGTTCACACTTTAAAAATGCGCTCCACACATGCAAAATCTAATCCATTTTGTTTTAAAACAGTAGTGATGTTTATTCAAACTTACTTTATGTAGATATTTCTATTTAGAATTATTATACCTCAAAATAAAGCCCAAGTTTAAAATCGTGATTGATGTTTCACCCAGCACTTATTAGCTATCTTTTTTCACTGAACAAACTGTTTAAATTGATGATATTTTAACTCACTAAGGGTTAGCAAATGTATAATAGCTATCAGAAAGTAAGATAGGAAATACAGAGAGATGTATTAACAATGCATTTTTAAGGCAAATTCGTTGTTTGTTGCATCAACAGTAAAATATAATTTAAATTAATATTTAAAATTATTCAACATTTAAGAATATAAAGAAAGATGTAAAAAACCTACATTTTTTAGGGTGATCTATTCACACTCCATGTCTATATGACAAAAATAAATTGTCACTTTAAAGATATATGAAGAGCATTTTTTTTAACCTAATAAATTCTAATTAAAGTTTTGGATCTTAAGTTTTGTCAATGTATTTCATTATCCACATATAGCATCTTTAGTTGGATGGCGGTCTTATTCAGGGTGTTTTTAAGTGTATAACTAGGGACAGTATTTGGATCTGGCATCAAATTATCTGCAAATTAGAATTCATGAGTCAGTACTTAATGTTTCTACTTAGGTAAAAGATGACATCTCATTACATTTTTGGCCCAACAAGGGGATTTCATAAGATAATCAATTTTATTGAAATTTATCATCCTCTGATTAAAGTATGGCCCATACTTGAAAGGATCAGACTTCCATTCTGGGAAAGTGATTTATGTCTTGCTTAGGGTGAATAGTAGTATTTTCAGATATATAACCATCCATTAGGTGCCAGTTGAAAATGCATTTAGGAAAACAGTAATTGAAAAGTGCGTTTCATTTTTCTTTTAAGACACAATTTCAGTTCCATGTTTTGAAACCGTTCTTATTTTCTTTCATGAGTCTTCCATCTGTCTAGGATGTGATGGTATTTATTACTTTCCTATGATATGAATATTATTGTTATATATACTAAATGAATTAATTAAACTGCCCTGAATCTGTCTTTCTCACCTTTTTCTTCATATTCTGTGAAATAACTTCTTAAGATGGAAGTCTTCACAGAAAGAAATACAATGATGGAAAAGCTGTCAGACATGAAGATAATGGGAGAGAAGTGAGAGAGGTAATTGAGACAGGCCAGGGCATAGCATGTGATGATGAGCAAGTTATCACCTGCCCAGAGATGGACTTGCACAAACAAGAGATCCAGTTTGAGAACCAGAATCTTACAGAATGATGTAAGAAACACCAGAACTAGTTAACCAGTTTACAGTAAGCTTGTTAGAACAACATGGAGTCCAGGACAGAGTATTTTACTTCTGTTGCCCAAACCATCTCATTTAAAGGTAACTCAATTATCTGCATACTATGCCAATTAGTAAATTTATTTCTAGGTATTTTTGCATTTGTTTCACTGTGGACAATTTTTTTTCAGGTATTTTTGCCTCTGCCTCACTGTTTCTGTTTTGAGGCATTTATAGAGTTACTAGTCAAATTGATGAACCTTTCACTTTTTTTTTTAAATATCTTTGTCTGCCACTATGGATAGAACATCTGCAGAGTTTCTTCATAAGTGGAAGAGCAAGGATTACATCAAGCTGGCCCAGACATTCAAGAGTCAAAGATAAAACCTGGAAAAACTCAAGTATGAACTCTCTGTAGCATGAATTTTTAATATAAATGAAACAGGAGCCTAATAGGAGCCTATTCTTATTCTCACACAAATTTATTTAGCTTATTTGGTGTCTCAACTAAAATTTTTACAAAATCATAGCTATCATGAAGAAATTTTGTATATGTTATAACAATATTAAAATGTTAATGAAGCTGTTCTTATATTGTTTGTTAACATATATGAACCTTAGGACATTCATTCATATTCCATGTTCTAGATGGATTTTTTTTTACATTTGTTCCAAAGTATTTATATCAAGTAACAATTTAGAAAATCCCTTTTTAGATTTATTTTCTTCTCTTGGATTTACCGTAAAAGTACATATGCTTTGAAGAAGAAAAAAAATAATTTTCTTTAAATAACCTTTACATTTCCTTCTCAATGCTATATTCCTTCATAAAGAAAACATGGAGCCCCAAAGATGTATATGTGTAAATCATGTTAATCTTTTCAAAGCAATTGCAGGATCTGGGTTCTAATCTAATATTTGAGCTTGAGATTTCTCTTCTCACAACAGTCTCACCTTCCTTACACCTTAGGGGACAAAGAGCAAGACAGTTGAGTTATAAAGACTGCCTGGATATTGGAAATGGTAATTTATCCTAAAATCTCTTTATGATTCTCTCCCATGAGACTTTTCTGAGCTCCGAGGGACATAACAGAGAGAAGATCTAGGGGATCTAGGTTACAAGGAAAAGCCCCAACAAAATTTCAAGTCTCTTAGAAACAGGCACTCACTGTTGACAGACAGTTGGAGTGCTTTATCGTACTGTTTCGAGAATTACTTTGGCTTAGATATGAGCAGGATGATATGGCATTTCAAATTGAAATGACTTTTTAACTGTGCTGAGAGTTGAGCCTTCAATAATGATGACTCTTGGCCTTAGATACCTAGCCATAATGTATGTCCTTTGTGGTCCTTTTTTAATTTTCATTTCTCTTCTTGACAAAAGGAAGTTCTCACAGAAGCAATGCCTATCTTTTCACTCAATCTTATGTATGGGAATGGCGTGGGAGGGAAGGCTTTCATGGTACCGAATCCCACAGTGAATGACAGATCCTCCATGGTATGAATGTCAACATTTTCCTGGAAGTCACAAAAATAAAAAATTTAAAAGGGAAAAGAGGTGTTTGAAACTCTGTAAGAATGCAGAATACACTGAAAATGAAACAAAAAAACCCATGATGATTGCATGTCATACAAAACAATAACCAAAACACTAACCAAAACAGTAGGGAAAAGATAGCCACATTCTAAAGGTGCAGAACAATGAAGAACAATTAAGCATATTCAAGTGACGTTCCTCAGGGGTTGGTATTGGACCAGCACTGTTTAATATCTTTGTCGATGACATAGACACTGGAACTGAGTGCGCCCTCAGCAAATTTGCCAATACCAGGCTGCGTGGTGCAGTTGACACACTGGAGGGAAGGGATGCCATCCAGAGGGACCTGAGAAACAGACCTGTGCAAATGTCATGTAGTTCAACAAGGCCAAGAGCAAGGTCCTGCACTTGGGCTGTGACAATCCCAAGCACAAATACAGGATGGATGGAGAACGGATTGAGAGCAGCCCTGAGGAGAAGAACCTCTGGGTCCTTAAGAAGATGTAAAAATGTCCTCACCCTTTTGAAGCATGTATCTGTCTTCTATATCTTATTCCTATATCTCATATAATGTATTAAGTAACAAAGACACTTTTATTAATAGTTTATAACTGAAAGAAAAAGAAAGATTTTTACAATGTAAAAGGACATAAGATCTTGTAAAACTTATTATTTTCTAGAGCAAAAGAAAAAAAGAATGAAAAACATGATTGAGTTAGAATAGGACCTCAATGGTAATGCTATATAATTGCTTTCCATCCCTTCTGTCAGCAGTGAAGCTTTAAAACATTGATCAAAGCTGATGACTAACATATAACACTTGGGCTGCAGCACATTGTTACAATTTCTCGCCCTCAATAATTGTAGTGTGAGCCAGCATAAAGATGAATACTTTTTCTTAAATGTTTTCTTCAATCCAGGCAGATAGGATTAAAAGAGTATGACAGGAGTGAGCTGTATTAGAACACCAGTGTCAATAAATATATCATGGGCAGTTGTCTGAAATGGATACAAATGCTCTGAACATTTTTCATCACTACACAATACAAAAGCATAACTCAATGTCAAACTCCTGCTCCACAGAGAAGTCATGTAAAACCTTGATTGACAAATAGTAAAAGCTATTTTAAATTAAACACATTAGCTGATGACATAATATGCTTATTGCCTTACCTACTGTGATTTAATATGGTTTGACATGAGTAAATTTGTATGGTGTTATTGAGTTGAAGTTGGTTAAGAATTTTGAAAAGTTTTGTAAAGATGATGATCCATCAGAATCTAAACTGCCACAAGAATGTGTGATTCAATTAATGAATTATACAAATGGAAGGAAATAAGAGAAATATAGTTAACAGGTAAAGATGATAAGTTTTCATATGAGTTGGTATTTTTGCATTTGTAATATGAGTTTTTACCTAAAATCATTGACACTCAAAAAAAAAAAAAGATTGAAATAAAACTGGAGATAAAATTTTGGACAATAGGAATGAATTCTTTGAAGGGTGATGCCATTTGAATTTTTAAACTATCTATTCACATAACTAATGAAAAAACAACTGGTTATGGCTATCTAAACTTTACAATGATTTCTTACTCGTTTACAGATCAGATTAATTTCATTTAAAAGTGTGAATTTTTTTTTTTTTCCCTTCAGGTTCAATTATAAACAGCTAATTGTAATGTAGTATGCTATTAAGAGATTCTCATTATAGTTCTGGGGAATGTTATTAATTTAGTTTGTAAATATAATATGGATATATGACTTACAAGAATTTCAAACCTTGAGTCAATAAATCATAGAATACATCACAGAAACTATTTTCTAAAGCATCTAGAATATAACATCCAGTATAAGAACTCAAAATTTTTTTTAAAGGCGTACAGTGTAGGGGGAAAAAATTGAGTAAGCCATAAAGACTGTCTTTTATCATAAACATTCTAATTGCTTTTCAGAATTCAGGAAAAAATTGGGAAGGTTTTAAGAAAGTAAATTTAAAGTAGTTTAAGTAGAACTTAACAAATTTAATGAAGAAAATAAGGCACACCGAACTTTAGAAGAAGAACTAGTCAGGGAAGACCACCCTCTGCCTAATACTTCCAGATATTCTGACACATATCTTACTAGTTCTATTTGCATGTACAAATATTCATCATGAGAGAAAATTTGCTGGAGACTCTTTTCTTAAATAGTTTACAGGAGTTTAATTACTTGAGTTTAAATATAAACTTTTAATTTCTTTGAGGTATGATTTTCTGGCAATATTTTCTTTTTTGTAAAAAATGCTAAGAGAATTCAGTGTTTGATTCAGTGTTATACTGTGTGAGAGTGCTTTACTGTATTTTTGTTTGTTTTTTTTTCTTTCTCTAAATCAATTTACTTGAAGTCAATTTTGGTCAGAAAACGATGATTAATAAAAAATAGAATTCTTAGTCACACTGTGTTTAAGATTTTTCTCAATTGACTGACTGGCATCTACTATTCCTAATCTTCAACTAGGACTTCAGGAGACAAAATGTATTGTAAATTTCCTAAGTTTTAAAATAACTATGATTTTGTATGCAATGCTGTTGGAAAATTACATTTTCATGCTTCAGCTTTCAGTAACAGAAAATTTTTAAAATAATTAAGTTAATAAATTTTCAGGATATGCAGATTATTTCATTTTCCTTTTTTTTTCAATCTGTTTCTAGACTTTTTCCAGGGTGATGGGAATGACTAAGTACCCACTTACTGCTTTTTCTATCCCAAAATTTGTGTTTGGTCAGTTCCTAAGGAGTTTACATTTCTATACAGGATTTTGTTGAAAGTAATATGTCAATCTTCCCTGACCCACCTGCCCCATATCTGAAAATGCAGACACTGAACATGTTTTGATCAAATCTAGCTCTTCCAGATATAAAAAATGTGTTTATGTTGAATATGCATGGCTGCTTTGTTCTCTAACTACATTCACTATGCCTGTACACTGGAAGACCTTAGAAATCTCTCTCAAGAGCCTCATCTCAGACAAGGGCTCTGACATTTATATTCTCTTTTTCCTTCTCCTTTGGCCATGCAATAGCACAGAATACAGCCAAGGATACAAGGTACATAAATATGAAGTCTCCTTATAGGAGATTTTCTTGGGAACAAGTACTTTTTTATATGACAACAATGATAAAGTCCAAAGATTTATCTGAAAATCGTGTGTGATGTAAGGGAAATCCACCCATACACAGGATAAAAGTAGCAATAGAAAAAGAGATTCAGTGTGCCAAAAAAGTGTATTGTTATATTCATGACACACACTTTAGCTTTCTTTCATTTGCCTGTGCTCCTAAACAAATAAAGCTAACGTTTCACTTGGGCCTCCAGGCTGAATCACATTGACAAAAGGCAGAAGGCAGCTGCCCTTTCTTTGCCATCCAGAAATATCTGTCTCAAAATATTACTGCCATTCAGAGTAGTTAGTTAGGGGCACTTGTCAAGTGCAATTGTATCTCAAGGTACAGCAAAGATGGATGGCATGTTGTGCTGCTTGTAAAGGGAGCTGACTTGAATTGTTGTCTGGAATGCCATATCAACAGAAGTCTTTTGCTTTAATTGGTAGTTTATAGGGTCTTAAGAAAATTGCTTGAGTTTATGAAAATGTGGCTTACCTGACCAAAGGAAAATGAAAAAGTATGTGAAACTATTTTAAAGTTAATTATAGACATTGTATTTGCTACCTGTGGATAGATTTCTTGTTTTGAAGGGATTAATGGAGTTAGAAGTTTGTATCCTCTGTGTCACTGTACTAGCTGAGCTGGGCACACACTACCTACAAGATTTCCTTAATCCTAGTCATTCTTCCTAGTAGGAGTGAAATTCACTGACTGGAATAGATATAAACCCCCATAAAATTTGAAAATTTACAATCAATAGCACAACTGTATTGAGCAATATTAGACAAATGTATGCGAATTGCCCACCTTTCTGCAGAATGAATGGATTGGATTTGGTATGTTCATTACAAAGTGATTTAGTAGTAAGTTGGTTTCTCAGAATACTTGGATAGTGAAAAAAACCCCAAACACTAACAATACTTTTAGTTACAGATGGATGGAGATGTCTGTTATTTGAAAATCATGGTCACAGAATCACAGATTCACAGAATTGTTTATGTTGGAAGGTCATCTAGTCCAACCTCACTGCTCAAGCAGCCTTACAAAACCCAAGCGTATCAATAACATGAACAGTAATCTAGAAGACATTTTTGATTATATGGAATTAAAATCAATTCAGTGAAACAAAGTCAGTGAGGCAGACAATAGCAGCAGCAGTAAATTCTGTGGCTGACTGTTGGGGTGCATTAGGAAGAGTGTGGCCAGAAGGTTGAGGGAGGTTATCCTCCCCTTCTACTCTCTCCTGTTGTGACTGCATCTTCTGTGCTGTGTACAGTTCTGGGCTGTCCAGTTCAAGAAAGAAAAGGAACTTTTGGAAAGAGGGTACAGCAGACCTCTTCATCATGGCTAGGCTTTGCAAATGGAGATTTGGGAAGGGCTCTACCCACATTTGTTACAAGCACACTGGTGGCTAAAGAGGCCAATGCGAGATAGACAAGTTCAGTTGCAAAAGGCACAGCAGAAAGACTCTTTAGATGGTATATTCTGCAATACACGGTTCTTTCTGCGTTGTCTTTTCTCTTCGAGAGTGATCCTGCATGCGTTCTCAAAAGAAGCAGCAACGTTACAGATGGTGTGCCTCCAGACCTCCCGACTGGAGGCCAGAGTAGACCAGTGATGAAGATCAATGTGACCGAGGCTGAGATGTTGTTTCAGGCAGTCCTTGTATCTCCTCTTCAGGACTCCTCTCTTGCGGCAGCCAGTGGCAAGTTCACCATAAAGCAAGATCTTAAGGAGGTGGTGGTCCTTCATCCTGGAGACGTGCCCTGCCCAACGCAGCTGTGTTGTCAGCAACATGGCCTCAATACTTGTGACTGCTGCTTGTTCTAGAACAGATGTATTGGTCACATAATCTGACCAGTGGATGTTTAGGATTGTACGGAGGCAGCGTTGATGGAAGCATTCTATGAGTTGCAGGTGGTGGCGGTAAATGACCCATGATTTGGACCCATATAAAAGAGTAGAAAGCACTATGGTTCTGTAAACACTGATCTTGGTACTTTTCTTCAGGTGTTTATTTCACCAAACTCTTTTGTGGAGTTTTCCAAAAGCTCTATATGCCTTTGCTAACCTGTTGTCTATCTCTCCGTCAATATTACCATCTGAGGAGATGAGGCTGCCTAGGTAATTAAGCTGCTGGACTGATTTGAGCTCTGATTGGCCAATGGTGATATGTGGATGATGGAAGACTTCCTGAGGTGCAGGTTGATGGAGAACTTCTGTCTCCTTTAAGCTGACTTCCCGCCCAAAGAGCTCAGCAGCGTCCTCAAAGCAGGATACTAAACACTGCAGAGCTACTTCTGTGTGGGCTATGAGGGCGTTGTCATCAGCATAAAGCAGCTCCTGGACAAGATGGTTTAAGGTCTTGGTGTGGACCTTCAGTCGCCTTAGTTTGAATAGGCTTCCATCGGTACGATATCGAATGTAGATACCATTTTCTTCATTGAGGACCAGACCTCTTAGTACCTCTATAACTGACTTCCAAGTCAGTCAACATTTTAAGCCAATGCTTCTGTCACCTTTTCTTTACATTATCTCCTAAAAGAACAGAAGAATTCCGCATTTTTTTAAGCCTTTTTTTTGAACATAAAGTAAAAGTGGTTTTTTGTTTAGTTGTGTTGGGTTTTTTTCTTAGTTCAGAGAAACTCAGTGGGAATAAAAGATTTTGTAAATGTCTCTCCCCTTCCTTCTTCGCAAAGTATGTGCCTCAGATCTCACTGTCAGACCAGCATCTTCTGGTGAATTCCTAGAGAGAAACACAGTCCTTGCAATTCTCAAGCACAGGGATATCTCTCTATGACTGTCTCTGGGATGAAAAGGAATTACCAGAATCAATACCCTGTCAAACATGTGTAGGTTAGGCAGCAGAACGGAAAGCACAGCTAGTGACAATGCTCCTCTGGAATACCAAATTAAGGTATCTTTGAAGGAAAAAAATTCTTAGAAAGTTGCCTATTGAGATAGTACAATTATTGCTTTGGTTTCGGATTTTTTTCTTCCACATTAACTATATCAATTTGCATTTTTCTAAGGTGAATTTCTTTTATTTGCCCATGTTTTTATTGTAACTATTTTACATTTCATTTTTAAGGCAATATTTGCTAACATGCAATGTACAGACAGATTTCTTCATACATAAAGTGTAAAAATGGTAGCAATGCTGCAATGATATCATCTCAGTGATAACCACTGCCAATATGATTGACTATTGATATTTGTTGTTACTATATGTCCATCTTTATTCCACCTTTTCAAAATCTGGGATTAAAATTTAAAATTGGTCATGAAATTCATATACACTTTGCTTACTCTTGTCACAGAAAATTCATAAAAATACTATCAGAATATCTGTTGGCAACTGTTATCAGTAGTTTGATATCACTCTCAGATAATTCTCGCTCTTCATGACCATTTATAATGATGTTGAGTCTTCTGAGAAGCAGCATTCCACACTTCAAATAAAATCATCACACTGTTTTTACTTTTGGCATTGACATTATAGTATTTTAATGAAATTTCGGTAATTTTTTATCTAGTATTTTTTACCAAATCTCTTAATTTAGTATAATACTCTTCACTAAGAACATTTTTCAGATTGTAATTAATTCTATTCCATCTGGAGGAAGGTTACCCTACCCATCAAACAGACAGCAGTCTTAGTTGCCTTGTGGTCAGCCCTCCTATGGGGTCAGATGGATTTTCTGGTAATGAAGTGCATCAACAAGAGCTACAACTTATTTTTTATATTTCCTATTCTTTTTACCCAGGATGTAAGCTAAAATTTCAATCACCTGTGTTCAATCAATTTTCTTATCTGTATTTTTAACTGAAAATAAATATTCTTAGTTCACTTATATTCAGTATATGGGTTTCAAAGACACATATGAAAAGGATCACATGAAGACAGTGCCACTGCTGACAATAATAAATTTTATCTCTTCTCTTAGAATAATACTGCTGTCATGTAACTGGATTGTGAAGTTGGATTTTGTTGGCTTTTTTTATCTTTCCAGAAATGTGTTGGTGATAGCAAGGGTAGTTCTGCTTTGCTAGGAGTTTTAACATCAGCCAAAAAGAATTATGCTTTCTTAACACTTCTGAGAAACATGCTACTAATTTTTTCTGGGCAAAGGTTGATTAGAATGCCATGCAGATACATTTGATGTTGTGAAACTAGGAGCATGATCATGATGAAATGGTATTTTTCTAATTGAACACTGTAAGTGCTATGCACATCTGTGATGTTATATTAATGTTATGAACAACGATGACTCATCTGAGAGCTGGTGACTCATTTTTTTAAGAGAGACAATGATTTCATTTATCTAGATTTTTATGTTTGTTTGACTCATCAGATATGACTAAAGCAAGCAATGCTTCCTTTCTCTCTCCATTGCACTGGCCATTCTACTCACCTGGAGAGGTGAGGAATGTCTGTCATAGTTAAGTTAAAAATTAAAATAAAGTGGTGATCCATAGTTCATCTGCAGTGATTTGGATAACATTACTGTTGAAATAGGATAGTTGTATTTCTTTTGCTGCTTTCTATAAAAAATCAGTAGTAAATTTTATTGTGTAAATCGAGATGAGAAAGAACTCATATTTGAATGGTGACAATCGATACTCTACCAACATACACCATTTCTTTCCCAAATTTACCCAATCTCCTTCTCATTAATTATCACAGAATGCATAATAAATGCCTAAAAGATAACTTCCAGCTATTAATATCAACACTTCATAATGCTAAACACCTGCACTTCTGTTGTTTCAGGGAGTCCTTGTATCTCCTCTTCGGGGTTCCTCTCTTGCAGCACTATGGCTCTGTAAACACTGATCTTTGTACTTTTCTTCAAGTGTTTATTTTGCCAAACTCTTTTATGAAGCTTTCCGAAAGCACTATATGCCTTTGCTAACCTGTTGTCTATCTCTCCGTCAATCTTACCATCTGAGGAGATGAGGCTGCCTAGGTAATTAAACTGATGGACTGATTTGAGTTCTGATTGGCCAATGGTGATGTCGGGATGATGGGGGACTTCCTGAGGTGCAGGTTGATGGAGAACTTCTATCTCCTTTAAACTGACTTCCCGCCCAAAGAGCTCAGCAGCGTCTGCAAAGCAGGATGTTAAACGCTGCAGGGCAGCTTCTGTGTGGGCAACAAGGGCGGCGTCATCAGCATAAAGCAGCTCCCGGACAAGATGGTTTAAGGTCTTGATGTGGGCCTTCAGTTGCCTTAGGTTGAAAAGACTTCCATCAGTACGGTATCGAATGTAGATACCGTCCTGATCATCGAGGTCTACCGTGGCCCTTTGAAGCATCATGCTAAAAACGACTGAAAAATATGGAACGCTTCACGAATTTGCGTGTCATCCTTGCGCAGGGGCCATGCTAATCTTCTCTGTATCGTTCCAATTTTAGTATATGTGCTGCCGAACCAGCTGCCGCAAGAGAGGAGCCCTGAAGAAAAGATACAAGGACTCCCTGAAACAACATCTCAGCCTTGGCCATATTGATCACCATAACTGGTCTACTCTGGCCTCCAATCAGGAGACCTGGAGACACACTATCTATAACGCTGCTGATGCTTTTGAGAACGCACGCAGGATCACGCTTGAGGAGAAAAGACAACGCAGAAAGAATCACGTCCTGCAGAATATACCACCTAAGGAGTCTTTCTGCTGTGCCTTTTGCAACCGGACATGCCTATCTCGTATTGGCCTTTTTAGCCACCAATGTGCTTGCAACAAACGTGGGTAGAGCCCTTCCCAAATCTTCGTTCGCGAAGCCTCGCCATGATGATGATGATGATGATGTGAAGATGGTTTACAGTTGTCCTACTAAAAATCTCTGAAATTACTTCAATTTTATATGAGTGCTGAATTTAATGCTTTTCACTAGAAATACAATAATTGCCTATGAAACATGTAGAAAATAGTTTCTATAGTAGTCATGCTTCTTTGATGAATTGTAATAAGCATAGTGTCCAGTAAAGGCACCATGCAAATATTCTAGAATTGTGTTTAAAACCTTTTATTATTTCTTGTCTAAAGTGAGATACGATATATAAGTTTTTTTCCTATTGTTCCTTTTTATATTGGTAAAAGTACCTCCTGTATATGTGGAATTTTACAGACGAACATTAAAACACAGGAAATCACCCTTTACAGTGATCATCGCTAAGAAGTGAATGAAAACCAAAAAGTGTTGGGCACATTCATGTACTTCTTTTGACACTGGCCATAGCTAGAGTAGAAAATTGGTAAGTATGTGCAACAGACTGTGATAATCTCAATTATGTTGAATTTAGGTTTCCAAACAATGATGTGAAGCAGAGGTAGACAACCTTAATGATAAATCTGGAAACCTAAAAATGCAAAATGGATTGTGGAAGAATCAAGTAGCAGAGTATTTTCTTTATTTAGAAAGCATTAATTATTCTAGTTTTTATTTTCAAACTTTCTTTTGATCTTGAAAACATCTTTGGTCTTTATTAAGGTATGGGTGCAGGGAGCTAGTCCTGCCCCACAGCCAAACCAACAGGGTTTCAAGATGAGAAATTTCTGGATCCTGTAGAAAACATAAGGGGAAAAGTAGCTGGCCAAGGCTGACTAGGGCTTAACCTACTAAGACAGGAAAGGCAGAAATTACAGAAGTTGTGGTAGTATCAGGAGCTGAATCTAAACAAAAAAAAGAAAAAAATTATGAAACAGTACATCTGGTTCATGAAGGGTCTGATGTCTATGCCCAAAATTAAAAAGCAAATATGTAAAATCAGTAAAACTGGAGCAAGTGGTAAAAAAAAAAAAAAAAAAAAAAAGGATGAAAATTATTTGTCCAGTAGGAGGAAACAGGGGAAAAAAACTAACTATAAAGTGAATTAAAGCACAGGAATTACATTGTTTGGAGGTCCTTGGTAAGCATCTCTGACCTGACCAGCAAAGCCTGGAGCAGATCAACAAACTTGTTCTGTTTGCAACATAGGTGTCTTGATTTTGCAGTCAGGAAACCTGGAGTTTTCTCCATAATATTGATGAGGCATTACCACACTCCACACTCATTTAATGAATTCAGGGAGAAACATTTACATCTCCAGGTGAAACACTCACCTGTTGATAGCTAAAACAAAGGCCATCCTCCATTCCTCTTTATTTTGAGATAAAGTTAGCTTCTTTGGGTTATTCCTTGAGCTTTCTGGGTACATCATCCTTGCCCATCTCCACTGAGCCTTCTTCCATTGTAATGTCCCATTACATCTCTAGGAGTTTAGTCAGTCACAACCTGTAGCATTAGACACAGGACCGCCTGATAAGTATACGTGGACAGCACCAATGACATGAGTTACATATATTTTTATAAACTTTTCTGGTTCTTGACCCTTTTTTTTACCACCCTTGCACCCTCATATAAAGAATCTGCCCTTATTAATTTTTTTCTCTTTCAGTTTCAACATCACTACATCCATATTTGGTTATTTGGTATTTTTGTTATCACTACATGGGTGATGGGATGACTCAAATCAGTCCAGCAGCTTAATTACCTAGGCAACCTCATCTCCTCAGATGGTAAGACTGACGGAGAGATAGACAACAGGTTAGCAAAGGCATACAGTGCTTTTGGAAAACTCCACAAAAGAGTATGGCATAATAAACACTTGAAGAAAAGTACCAAGATCAGTGTTTACAGAGCCATAGTGCTGTCTACTCTCTTATATGGTTCCGAATCATGGGTCATCTACCGCCACCACCTGCGTCTCCTAGAACGCTTCCATCAACGCTGCCTCCGTACAATCCTAAACATCCACTGGTCAGATTATGTGACCAATACATCTGTTCTAGAACAAGCAGCAGTCACAAGTATAGAAGCCATGTTGCTGAGAACACAGCTGCGCTGGGCAGGGCACGTCTCCAGGATGAAGGACCACTGCCTCCCTAAGATCTTGCTTTACGGTGAACTTGCCACCGGCTGTCACAGGAGAGGAGCCCCAAAGAAAACATACAACAACATCTCAGCCTTGGCCATATTGATCACCATAACTGGTCTACT
This sequence comes from Pipra filicauda, assembly GCF_003945595.2. Classification (NCBI taxonomy): domain Eukaryota; kingdom Metazoa; phylum Chordata; class Aves; order Passeriformes; family Pipridae; genus Pipra; species Pipra filicauda. The sequence goes on along the minus strand of NW_024104338.1, from coordinate 1,077,648 downwards.
CTGGCCTCAAATCGGGAGATCTGGAGAAACACCATCTAGCTGTCTCCTTTGAGAACACACGCAGGACCACTCTCGAGGAGAAAAGACAACGCAGAAAGAACCGTGTTCTGCAGAATATACCATCTAAAGAATCTTTCTACTGTGCCTTTTGCAATCGGATATGTCTGTCTCGTATTGACCTCATAAGTCACCAACATGCCTGCAACAAATGTGGATAGAGCCTTCCCAAATCTTCGTTCGCGAAGCCCAGCCATGATGATGATGACATGGGTGACAGTGGTGCATACCATTACTGGCACAGTTATCCAGGCAGTGTTGGCATTGGGCAAACACACTCCCAGTGAGACTCAGTGCTCATCAGAGGGATCTGTGAGCCCTTTCCTTTTTATGTCTTTACACAGTTGAGAGCTGCATCTCTGCTTCACAGCACTGTCTTTAACACATGGCAGCTTCTCAGACTACTGTTTTGTCATGTCTAGTTTCTCCCATCCTGTACAGTTAACCTCAACCTAAGGCCAGGTCAGCAGTCCACTTTCCTGCCTGCAACACTGACTAACATTTGAAGAGTTACAGTGGGCTGACTGGGCAGCAGCTAAGCACTCACTCAGCCACTAACTTCTACCCACTACTGGACTCAGGAGCAAATAAGAAGACTAAACCCAAGAAAACTCATGGGTTAAGATAAAGACAGTTTAGTAAGCAAAGGAAGGAGAGACACTCTTCCCACCCAAAAAAACCCCAAACCACAACAAACTAAATCAAACCCAAACCCAACTGAAACACACAAGAAGTGATGCAAAGGCAATAGCTATCTCCCATTAGCAAACTGATGTGCAGTCAGTCTCTGAACAGCAACTACACTGAATGATCCTTGCTCCCATTTTTTTTTCTTGATGAGCATGATATCACATATCCTGGAATATCCCTTTGGCTGTTTCGGGTCAGATGTCCCTGCTGTGTCCTCTCCCAGTGTCTTGCCCACTCCTGGCCTATTCGCTTGGTATAGAGGCAGAGTGAGAAAAAGAGAAAATCTAGACATTATAGTGCTCAGTAACAGTGAAAAAATAGATGTGTTATCAACCCTGTTTTAGTCACAAATCCAGAACGCTGCACCATACGGGCTGCTATGAGGAAAATTAGCTCCATCCTAGCCAGATTGAGATTAAGAGTGTCATTTAAGCATAATATAAGTTACAGAAGTCATATGAGAACAGATGATAAATAATAAAATTTTGTTTCATTTTTCAGACCTTTCTAAAATTGTTGTAGAAAAGTTAGACTTGTGAGAAAATTGAGCCTTTAATAAAAGATTGTTATAAGACCAATGTACCATGACGTTCAGCAATATTATGGGGGTTTTGTAAGACTAACCTATTCAAAGGCTGTTGTCAGTATGAAGCTACAATTTATGTTTTTTCCTACAACTAAAGAAGTGGGACTGAATACTCTGACTCACATCAGAGAATTTAAAAAAAGCCATTATTAATATTTGTAATTCTTTATTTTAAAAGAATTCTCTTTGAAGCTGATGGGTTTACCTATAGTAATATGAGTATAGGAATGTCTCTAAATCTTCTTTAATTATTGGTATTATGTTATTTTGTAGCACCTGGAAATTTGTTAAGCTGACAGCTCTTTGACATTACAACTGCAATGAAAAATGAAACTGAATTCCTCTGAAGTCTGCTACTACAGCTGCTTGTCTGTGAAAGTTCTGTGCAGTGTACCCTGATGTATAGACCTATGTTTAGTATGGCTCAAAGGAACATCTTTCAGAAGCAGCATTCAGTTCTCCTGTTTGTATAAAAGACTTGTAAGAGCTCCTGTCCCCTGTAACTCACAGCAATTTTTCAGTTGCAGCTTAAACCTTTTAATATATTACAGTAATGATAGTTCTCTGAATGCACACAACTGAATTGGGCATCTTACAGCACACACTTCACTGCATTAATCATAAAAAATAATATGTTTCCATGCAATGTTGTTTCTGGAGAAGGCTATTTTGTCATGGCTAAATCACTTGTCACTAAAACCTGTACTGAATATTGACAGTGCAGTTCCAGTGAAATATTTCTAAGGTCTAGAGCACAGCCCTGTTCTTATATGCTCTGCTTATAAGAACAGTCTAATGATTTGACACATTTTGTAAAAAAGGAAGATCGGACTTAAAACGTGAGATGCTTTTTGAAACACTTAGTGTGGCAACTATTTGATTCTGTTCCTACATAGCATATTTAAGAAGAAAGCGGATTAACTAGGCTGATTGGAAAAATATAAATGGCAAAGCTTCCACTATGGTCTGATCCTCTTGTGTGTTCAGCTTCATATCCACCAGTTTAGTGATCGACATCAAATCAGCATCCTTCTTACTGTGTCAGAATGGTGGTATCAATATATGTGTAGAAAAATGAATTGTATTCTATTCTGGTCATATAGACAACAGGACTGTTGACTAAATATTTACTGTTTTTTTACTGTTGGCAGATTCATTGAACAAAATTAATCTTGACTTTCAGACTCCAGTTTACACTCATCACTCAGATTTTTAAAAGGCATTAGACAGACCTATTGCTTTGCACAGGCCAAGCCTGAGCCTTTGCGTGTGATTTGTACTTCATTTTATTGTAGAAACATAGAGTATTCTGAGTTAGAAGGGTCCCACAAGGATCATTGAAGTCCAACTCCTGGCTCTCCACAGGCCGACATCAAGAATCACATGTGAGAATATTGTCCAAACACTTCTTGAACTCTGTCAGGATTGGTGCTGTAACCACTTCCCTGAGGAGCCTGTTCCAGTGCCCAACCACCCTGTGGGTGAAGAACCTTTTCTGAATATCTAATCTAAATCTCCTCTCACATGGCTTCATGCCATTCCCTCATGTCCCATTTTTTGGTCACCAGACAAAAGAGACAAGTGCCTCCTCTTCCCCTTACAAGGAAGTTGTAACTCCAATGAGGTCTCCCCTCAGTTTCCTCTTCTCCAGGCTGAACGGACCAAGTGACCTCAGCTGCTCCTCATATGGTGCACCAGGGTTGACTAGAGGTGCAGGATCACCTCCCTTGCCTTGCTGGCAATGCTCTTTCTAATGCACTTCAGGATAGCACTGGCCTTCTTGGCTAGAAGGGCACACTGCCTCTCATTGACAGTTTGTTGTCCACCAGGACCCTAAGGTCCTTTCTTGCAGAGATGGTCACCAGAAAGTCAGTCTGCAGCTTATACTGGTGCATGGCTTATTGTCCCCTCATGCAGGATCCTGTGCTGGCCTTTGTTGAACTTCAAAATGTTCCACTCTGCCCATCTCTCCAGCCTGTCCAGATCCTTCTGAATGGCAGCACAGCACTCTGGAGAATCAGCCACTCCTCCCATTTTTATTATTGAGCCAATATTATAGATATGAACCCATTTAACACTTTGGTTTTTTCTAAAGGAATTCAATAAACTATTACCTCATAACAAGTTTTCTGTATTTAAAACTACTTTAATTGAAATTCTAGGTCTTTCTTTCCAGTCTATCATTATAAAAATAAATAAATAACTGTAAAATTTAACCATAAAGTTCAAATTATAGTTATACAACACATCTAACAGTTCTTTGAAATGTTACCTCAAAAAATGACCAAGTGACACATCTATTATAGGAGAAAACAAAATAATAAAAAAACCCTAAACAAAACCAAAAACAAAACCAAGAGAAAGGAAAAGAGGGAAGGGAAGAGGAAAGGGAAGGGGAAGGAGAAGGAAAGGAGCAGTTATACTCCTCAAACAACTGACTACAAGTAAAAATTTTTCTGAATTAGAGAAATTTCAATAAAGATAGAAGTAGCATGAAATAAAGTGCAAAGATTCTGTGGCATTAGTTTGATGTCAAATGTGTACAGAATTACTAATTCAGTATCTACAGACTGATAATACTTCTGGGTCTCAGGCTATTATCCATATTTATCTTCAGACATAAAATTTCAAAGTCTCTTCCCAGCCTCTTAGCTGCAACAACTAAACTGGGCAGAGCAAGGGCAGAGTTAGAACTTGCTTAGTCTCTACATCTCTAAGGAAACTGGACAAAAGGAAAACTGGAACTACGATTTTCCCTCTTCCCTCTCTCCAAGTCCCATGTGGTGTTCAGTGTTGCTGAAACAGCATTTGACATTGTTCAGAGCTAGTAACAAATTGTCAACCTCTGGGAGTAATGAGAGAACAGGGAGGAAATCTCGCCTTTCTGATAGAATAATATCTTTTCTTGGTGCTTCCTGAGGCAATACAGCTATATGCTTCTTTTTAAATAGGACTACAGAGAAAGAGACAAGCTACCTCAGAAGAAATAAAATGCTGGTTTTGTTCAGGCTCTGCCATTCTTTTTTCTTCAAAGAAAGTAAATTTGTTAAAGCCTTCCTTAATATTTGAATGGAATTGCACAATGCACTGATGAGTGTGCTGTAAACTTCTAATCAATTAGAACAGCATTGATGATAATAACATTGTCACTACCACTACTATAGTACTAAACCCTTATATGATGGAAATCTGGAAGGATTATTTTGGTTATAAAGTAGATTAATCGGACTTTGCTTTTGCATATGAATCGCATGCACTCCCAGTTCATAGTTATGTCCTATTGGCATCCCAGGGAACATTCTTGTGAGTGCGTGTTTGGGTAATGAAGTCCTAAGAAACAAAGTGATCAGCAAGCACTGCTTGCTAAGGTCGTCAGCTTTAAATGGTTGCAGGACATGACATAACATGCCCTAACCTTTTCCTTCCTATAAGTAGAAGAACCTCAGTTATTTATGTCCTTGAACTGCCCTTCTTACCTATCACTATCTGAAAGATTTCTCCAGTGGCCTTGTTTACTCAGCACTGATTGCCAGTGTATGTGACCAGTTTGACTTGTCTGCCTCAGGCATGTCTTATGACACAACAGCAAGCTCAATACAAATGCTAACACTCAACACATTTTTCATGCTACTTTTCACATTCCTGGCTTGGAAGCACTGCCCATTACAGCTGCTAGGGTCACATAATATCATCATGGTCAGTCTTCACGAACAAAGATTTTGAGAAAGGTCATTACCCTTCGAGCCTGCGCAGTGGATTTTTTAGGTGAGACACAGTGTGTGCTGAACTGAGCCCACCCTTTAATCCTAAGGTTCATCTGCCGGGGCCGAGCAAAGCTCGGACGGTGGCAGCGAGGTCCTCAGGACGTAGGTTTGTTTAGAGTGACCTTCTCTTAGATGGATGGCCTTACAGGGCTGACGAGCTCCATCTGCCCAGAGGAGTTCGCTGACCAGGAATCAAACCCAGGCCGCAGCGGTGAGAGCACCGCATCCTAACCACTAGACCACCAGGGGTCCTCAGGTCACACAATAACCCATTACCTTATTGCATATGGGATGAGGAAAGGAGGCCCACAATGTCCTGAGCCATTTTGGGATCTCTGCAGAGAGCCAGACCACATGTATGACATCCTAATCTTCTACATGTATTTGATAATCAGGAGCCATAGTGTCATGACATACAACCACAGGAAATGCAACTGTCTTAGCTAACTTCAGCCATGGACCAGGAAGCACCGTAGATTCCAAGACATTTCTTTGGAGCCTGCAATGCTATGATGCTCTTTGCTGTAACAGTGACAGAGGCTGCAGTGCATCAGCTTTCAGATCCTGCTTTGTATAGGACAAACTACCCTTCATAATTCCTCCTCTGAGAGAACAGAGCAGGGAACAGAAGAGTGCAGTGCTTCTGGCAGATACCCCCTGTCTTTAAGGGAATGGAGAATTAGGTTCTATTCACATCCTATCAATGTCAATTTCCTGGTGTTGGTTGTCATATATCTTTTACATTGACCCCATTCCCAGATTGGCTGCATACATAAAATATATAATTATTTTCATGGTATATGCCTGAATTCAGCTCAGGTGGTTGCCCCGAGCATATTTTGAGATCATATGATCTTACTGAATTCACCTGGATGGACTCAATGTAGTAGGAAGACTCTAATTTTCTTCTGGCTAGAATAAGCAGAAATCTGTAGCCAACATACTTCATTATTACCAAGTATGGTTCAAAAAGTGCAAGTAGTGGCAAAAGGTTTGAATCAGCTTTTAATTTAACCAGAACAGTTCACTCTACCCTAACAGAAATCCTTTCAAGTACTGATTAATACAAAAGCCTAGGAAAGAGATATAATTTTAAGAAGAAAAGTACTGTAGATTCACATAGTCAAAGAATTTTTTCCCCTCCTTTAGTGTGCTTATGACTTCAATTAATTCTAAGAACTCAAACCAAGTACCTTACATTTAGACTTCTCCTACATTATAGCAGTTGTTGAACTTTTCTTTCTAATGTATAACAGAGCAATGCTTTTAGTATGCAGTTACAGTAGATTGAGATGTGCATTTAGCATTTTAAGCCTCTAGCAGGTCTTTCTTTCTACACAGCAGCTCACCAATTGAATATTAATATCATGCTTGGTAATTCAGAAACACATGGTGAATTTCCTTTGTCTGTAAACGTCTGTTTAACAAGTATTTAATATTCAGGCAAAGAGCTTGAATTCTGTACCTACAGTTACCCTTAGAGTCTGAATGACTTATTAGCAAGGTGCAGTGGCACTTGATACCTTTACATCCATTTTTGAAGAATGTTGCAAGCTACTGGTATGAGATTTTCCATTATTTATAATCAGAGTAATATTTCAAAATGGTAAAAGAGCCTGTAGCTCATACATTTATATGATCCTCCTATGGAAACCTGAAACATATTGCAGAAAAACAAAATAATTCCAGTTCTTCTTTTGCACCAGAATTACTGATGGTTTTTCAGTATTTCTTCATGCAGTTATAGGGACTACATAATTTTTACATCTATCTTTCCTTAAATCAAAACTCCTATCTTGTAAATATATTAAATTCAGAGATAGACTATATCAACATTTAAATAGGTCTTAAAGCTAGGCCAGACTCACAAACCCGTGTTTTTATATTCTTCTCTCTTGCTCATTCTTGTCCTTTTTTTTTTTTTTAAATTCCAAATGAAATTAGAGGATGATATTTTCTCTGGTTCAAATTAGAACAGTCACAGAGTTATTTAGAATTATGTTTTTAAAAAAAAAGTCTTCTCCTTTATTTAAAAAATTATTGCAAATGGATTTTACTAGATTTGTATTTTAGCCACAGGCAATGGCTTTTCAATTTTATGAATGTAATGAATACAGTTCCTGATCACCACCCTTAATACAGTGTCTTCATGTCAGCCTGATCTTTCTGAAGTTGCACATCTTCTTTCTTCTTCTTGCTGTTCTCCTTGGCTTTTATTAAACGATGATTCTTTCTTACCTCATGCATCTAGGATGTAGGTGAATCACATACTCATCTTTGTTAAAAGAAATAACAAGCAAGACAAACATCATAGCAGTTCCCTTGCTGTCAGTTCTTTCTGTTGTATAAATCACCTTCTGCTTTACATTTCTGGTCCATCAAGGTCAAAAACGCTGCTGAAGTAATTAAATATTTTCCATGCTGTGTGTGTATCCCCTTTCGTACAGTTACTGTCCATTTTTGAATGCCTATAGGTCTGGATCCCTTTCCCACCCACGACGTGGGGAGGCCCAGTTCTAGTTCCATCTCCATCTGATGAACCATTCCGATGTCCTGAAGGATGGGAAAAGCGAACTCCAGGGATTTTTTCAGGGGTTTCTCAGGCCCCGAGCCTGGAGGGGAGAGGTGCCCTCCCCTCCCCCCACGCACGTGGTTCCATGGCAGGCACAGAGACAGCACACCGGGCGTGGAGAGGAGGCAAGAGAGAGTTTATTGTTGGGGATGTTACATTTATAGGGTTTAGGAGGATTCCCAAAGTAACCAATTAGAAGTCTCAAGGGGCTTACAGGAACACCCAATCACAGGAAGGGGTTAACAAGGTCCGATGAAACACCTTAGGACATCTTCCCAGGACATTCCTGCATGGGATACACTTGTCGTGGGGGATGTTGGGAAGAAGAAAGCATGAGTTAGCAAAGAGACTACAAAAAACCATTTTGAAGCATGTTTAAACAAGTTTCTCATCAGATTCACTGCTACATATAGGCAGTTTGGTAAAGAAGTTCAGGAGGGGAGTACCACATCAAATTTACCAAGCTAGAGCTGTTTGTATTAGAGCTAACTTACCATAAACCATCACTAAATGGCTAATCAATCAGACAATGATACCTTTAGGTATAGATATGGAAGAATAAAGGCAAATCTAATAATTTATGCTATATTTTAGCTCTGAACATTATCTTGCCTATGCCACTTCCAGTTAACTTTAAAATACATGTGAGATGTTGGCAAAACTGTTGAAGTATGGTAAGAGACTTCATTACATTAAATATTTGTGATAATTACTGCTATTTTATTTTTTTTTCTCTTGTAAACTGACTTTGAATGCCTTTTTGGCAATATTCGATTTTGCTTTTTGATGCAAAATGTTGTAATGAAATAGAAAGATTTACTTTTTGAAAGGGAAATACCATACTGTCTGTCATATTTTATGTTTATTGCAAATATTCAAAATTTGAGTACATTTCTAAAAAAGAAAACTTTTCTGAAATGTGTGTTACATTTTGATAAAGTTTTTAATAAGCTTCTAAGGAAGCTTCCAATGAAGTTTCCATTTAGATGAATGCCATTTAGAATAAGGAAAAGAGAAAAAAAAGATAGAACTGAATGTACAATTATACAACTGTAGTTACACATTACAACAAAAGAAATGCATTGAATATGATTTTAGCATCCTAAAAATCTCCCTCATGACAAAAATTGAACTGAAACCCACTTTCTCTTTCACCTATTTCAGTTCAAAGTAAAATTCCAAGGGGCAAGTTGTTTTTTTCTGTCAGGTTACTGTGCAAATACAAGCCTATTTTTCTCTCAGAAATAACCATGACACAAGTAACCTTAAAACAATTCAAAAAGTAGCAGACAGAAGCTACCTGGTACCCTGTAAGGGAACTGGATAATTTATCATTTCTACTACTGACATCCAACTCAGGAAAAATAGACAGACTAAGGAATCTTTCCACAACTTCTTCTTCAAGTAGCTAAGAATTATTACAGAGAAAACAATGCTTATGTGCGAATACACTAGAACAGTCTGTTTGTGATGCCCATATTTGGCCCGATTTTTGATACTGTTGTAGATGCAGAGAACTGCAACATTAAGTATTTGGGTTGCCAAAACAAAATTTCTAATGCAAACATAAGAAAGAAATCCATTTATTTTATTGAACAAAGATTTACTCAGTAACCTGAGTAGCTAATACATATGTAGCAAGGAGATACTTTATTGTAAATTGTCAGTTTAATCTAGCAAAAGAGCCTAAGGTTAAAATTGGAAAAATCAAAACCAAAAATATACAAATATTTTTAGCCCTGGTAATAGTTAACATCTGGAATGGAAAGGTAGTGCAGAAGAGTGAATGAGTCTACATGGAATAGCCAACCTGTCCCAATACACTGTGCATCTTTGACTCTCTTTAGTGTATTGGATGGATGGGCTGAGGTCAGTAGTATGAGGTTCAATAAGGTCAAGCGACGGGTCCTGCACTTGGATCACAACAATCCCCTGTAGTGCTACAGGCTAGGAGAAGAGTGATGGAAAAGGATCTGAGGCTGCTGGTTGACAGCAGCTGAACATGGGCCAGCAGTGTGCCCAGGTGGCCAAGAAGGTCAATGGCATTCTGGCTTATACAAAGAATAGTGTGGCCAGAAGGACCAGTGAATTGATTGTCCCTCTGTACTCAGCACTGGTGAGGCTGCATCTCAAGTATCGTGTCCAGTTTTGGGGTCCTCACTTCAAAAAAAATCATTGAGGTGCTGAGCAAGTCCAAAGAAGGGCAATGAAACTGGTGAAGGGTCTAGAGGGTAAGTGGAGGACCAGGCCAAAGCATGTTTTGTCTCAAACATTCTGACTGTTATAACAGGAAAGATGTGATATGGGTTGGGTTCAATGATCTCAGAGATCTTTTCCAGCCTAGTTGATTCTGTCGTTCTGTGGAGGAGAGGATCCCGTGGAGGCAGGGCAACGCTATTCTGAGCCAACTTCCTGCTCTGCTTTGAGACTCGTGCTCAGTCATGCATGTGTGTGTGTGTGTGTGTGCCCCCTCACTTCCTGGAAGAGGGCTGAAAGGGCTGGCTGTGCATGCGTGAACAACAAGCATGAAAAATCTAATTTGCATAAGTGTCACCAAAAGCTGTGAAATAAACTCTCTAACCAGTTTATTAGGTTAGAATGTCGACATGACTTTAATCAATATGTAAGGTACGTGGGGATAACTCCATGAAACATATACATCAGTTGTCAAAACTTTTGACTATACATTCTAACAAACAGTGAGTTTAGTGTTTATTGGTTACAAGTTACATACTTCTCTTATTAATTAAAACTCTACCTTCTATTGGTAAATGATTCTCTCACTTCTCATGCTAATTAGTCTGCATGCTCTTTTGGGTTGGAGGGTTTCTTGGGTCGGTGGTCTGTGGGTCAGTGGTTGGGGATACCCCTACGAGAATTACCTTTAACCCACTTGGAGCTGATTTCAGCATAATTACTGAGTGGGTTTTATTAGTTTCTTCCTTATCTTGACAGTCCTGCCAGATGTCCTGGTTGCCCATAAATTCTGCATTCTTTTTTGTTCATTATCAGTGGTACATTCCTCCAACTTCCTCCCCCAGGTCTGAAAGCCCAACACTCTAATTTGTTTTTCTAACAAATGGACATCGCTTAGAGCTTGCTTGTTAGCTGCTATCTATTTCACAGATTAAATCTCCTCTCTTGTTGATTAGTCTTAGTATTTTCTCCTGCTGCTGCATAGGCTCCTCTTTAAAAAATATAACTTGTTTGGTAACAAGAGATGTGCACCAGGTTAACTATAAAATGAAATAGATCAGGCCCCCTTGCTCATTTTTTCGCTTTCTTTGTCTTGCAACCCCAGCTCCAGACCATGCACATGGCAGGACCAACATTGCCTCTAAGGATTGGTGATACTCTTTGTTCTCTCTCTCCCTATTCTGTCTTTATTTCTCTCCTCCCTTGCTTTTCCTGGGTGAAGCACAGCTACTGTATTCTACTCTATACACCAAACAGAACTTTGTTGTGGGAGTGGGGAGCTCGTAGAAGTGTTTTGTGGCTTCTTGGCAAGCATATTTGGTGGTGTGTTGTGGCTCGTGAGCCAGCACCTTTGAGAAGTGGTGTTGTGGGAGTTGAGAACATACTGAAGTGTACTGCAGAAAATCTAAGGACTTGTTAGCCTCCACTTTTGACACAGTGATTGTAGAATTAGCAATTAGCTAAATAGTAAGCTAGTTGCCCAAGTTAAGGCGACTGTACAATAAAAGCACAAGAGTTCCCTGACACGTGGTCTGGTGCCTTTGTTCAACCTGAGGAGAATATACAACAAACAGTACACTCCCTTCTGATGGGTCCTGACAGTAAGTTCCTGTGAAGAGCGGTGGAAGGAGGTGGGATTGTTTAGACTGGAGAAAAGGAAGCTCAAGGGTGATGTTATCACTCTGCAATTACTTGAAAGGCAGTTGTAGTGAGGTGAGGATCGGTCTCTTCTCCCAAATAACAAGCAATAGGACAAGAGGAAATGGCCTCAAGTTGTGCCAGGGAAGGTTTGAATTAGATATTAGGAAGAATTTCTTCGTGGGAAAGGTTGTTAAGCATTGGAACAGGCTGCCCAAGGAGGTGGTGGAGTCACCATACCCAGAGGTGTTCGAGAAACGACTGGATGTGGCACTTAATGCCATGGTCTAGTTGGCAAGAGGTGGTATGTCAACGGTTGGACTCAATGATCTTGGAGGTTTTTTCCAACTTAAGTGATCCTGTGATTCTGTATTATGCGAAATGAGATTTGACAGAGTTAAATTTTAAGCTAATGTTCTTAATTCCTTGATTTACAATCGTGTCTCATGCTTTTAAATTCTTAGACCATAGCTGGTTCTCAATGAACTAACAATGCTATTGGTATGCAGAAAGACAAAAATGAGGACTTGGATGATACCTTGCCCTCTGCATGCAAGCTTCTACACGGTATTTTCCTGTAGGCAGGTATTATTAGACCTTCAGCTACTCCCGGACAGTGGTAGTTTCAGCTCAGATTGCTTTTTATTCTATTTTCCATCTTTCCCTGATATGCATAATGTAGAATTGTATTCCACGTACGAACCTTGATACATCTCACCATGGTTTTTTTTCATCTGAAATTGCATTTCTGCAATCTCTGTAAGACCACAGGGGAACCAAAACTAATCAGAATTTAGCTGCCCCTTGTCAAAATCTCTCAGACAGTGGCACCATGTAACCTTTGAGATCCCACATTTTGGTGGGTAGTATGCAGAGCGGTTCCTTCCCTAGCATAATTTTGTAAGTTTAGAAGGAGGTTATTCAAGAGTCTGTGTCCACAGAAGTTAAAGTACAAGGGCAAAATACTGATTCTTAAAAAAGTAAGAAAGGGCCGCCAAATGTATTACTGAATCTTATATATAATATTAGGGTCTCATCCTTCATTCTTCAGATTGCAATTGCGAAAATGTTCAGCTTCTCCTCGTTAAGCTTATGCACATTTTCAAGATATGCTGTAAAATGCTTTAGCCTCCAATATTCTTTATCTGAATCTATCAGAAGAATATAAGCTCTTTGCATTATATGATACCATAAATCAACAGAAGTGTTCATGAATAAACAGTATTAGTCTCTATAATGGGAAATATTTAGGTACTGAATATGTCCATTTCAGTTTTTCTTGGAAATACTAAGTGAAAAACTAAAGCTTCTCAGAATTCACTGTAACCTACAAAGATATTTTAGTTATTGTGCCAATACTGTTATGCCGATCTAAGTGTCAGCAATTCCACTGTAACTCTTTGTCTTTCTAGTGACCTAGAACATGACTGTAAAATTATGTCTGTTTCAGAACTTGGCACATATCTTTTGAAAGGAATAAACTTAAATGCTCACACTATGGAAAGAAAACCCTTTTTTTTTTTTTTTTTGTGTACATACCTGCTCTTTTAAGAGTTCATATCATTTTAAGTACTTCAGATGAAATGGAAAAGAGTCATGCAGAAGGAGTCTCACTTTTGAAAGGAAGAACTTAGGAGGTAGACTTTGCATATTACTCAATTACACTTTTTTTCATTGTTGCCATGGCACAATGATTGGCAAAATGACATATCATTGCCCTACAGTGCATATGTACAGACCTAATCAATATTCAGATGTTAGACCTGAAATTAATTGCTGGGTTTTATATTATCACAGAAGTACCACCAATGTCACTGATGGGCTCAGCTATGCCCTGCTGTGGGTTCACTGGAGCTGACTGGCACCTATGACCATCATGGGACAGCCACTAGCCTCTCCTCACAGAGACCTCCCTTGCAGTCCTCTCTGCCAGCACCTGGGAAAGAGCACCCAACACACCATCTTTAGAACAGCAGGAATCATGTAAATACTCTGAAATATTGCAATATTAGAGAAGGACAAAATTCCTCTTGAAAATGTGTACTGTGGTCTTCATCTGTAAAACCATTATTTCAGTAAAAATCAGATGCCCAAAGGGACATGCCATGAATTATCCCTCTATAGCCTTTAAAAGACTTAATATCTTCTTCTGGACATCCTGGGGACCTCACTGCCACTGTCCAAGCTTTGCTCGGCCCCGGCAGATGAACCTCAGGACTAAAGGGTGGGCTCAGTTCAGCGCACGCTGTGTCTCACCTAAAAAATCCACTGCGCAGGCTGGAAGGGTTAATGACCTTTCCCAAAAATCTTCGCTCGCGAAGACTGGCCATTATATATATATATATATATCTTCTTCTGGAAATCACCAAGAGTCATGATTTAGAGTCATCAGGACTGCATATGAGAACTGTACTGGATTCAAGTCGTCTGGACAGGACAAAATATCATCAGGAATACAGAAACCGTGAGAGACAGTCAAAGAAACAATAAAGCCTCCTCACATATAGGAGAAAATATGTGTAAAACACGTATCATCTTGACCTTTCAACCATAGAGCATTCTGTGCACCTCAGCGTTGCAGGACTTACTAAGTCAGCACTGTGGCTGTAGTTTGCTGGGCCCTACAGGAGAAAGCAGATGCTGAAGGTTGTTTCATCATTGCCGGAAGGAGCTGCTCTGCTTCCCCTTGCAGCTGTGGGCAGGCTGGCAGCAACATGGTAACAGGAATGTGGTAGATAGCATATAAGGAACTGACCAATTTGCAGTGCAGAATATTTCATTTGAAGCACACATGGATGATCAACTTCAGGTTTCTCTAACCAAGAAGAAGACTGCAGAAGATATTTCACTGCAATACATTCCCGTAACAAAAAGAGAAATAAAACACTAATTTCAACATCTACAGCAGTCCTGAGATTGAAAAAGACTACTGTCTGGCCTGGGGGCCTAAGGCAAATCTGGACTTCACAGCTGAGGTGTGTCTAAAAGGATCCAGGATTGGATCATATTCTGGACAATATTTAGGAATACTCTGGTACATATTTTATTAAGATACAATGAGTACTTTACTAAGATAGCAATGCTAAAGTTAATAATGGGAAAGATTCAAGAAGAATGTATTTCTTTTACTGGAAAATGATGTTCCGAATAATGACCTGAAAGAAAACCCACAATTATCTATTAAAACCAAACTGGGAAAACATATAGAAAATAGCAGGAGTGGGCAATGTGCATTGAAAAAGTGACAGACTGGATGGCCCTTCCTGTCTTTAATATCTCTACTTTCAGCACTCCCTGGTAGTGTTTTTGCTTTGTTTTCACCATTGCTGTAAACATAAAATCTGCTCCTCATGCAGTGAGTACTACCTATAACACACAGACATACAACTCTCAGTATATAAACAGAAGCAAGTCCATAGATTTTTCCAAAGAATTGGTCTCTATCCTGAAGCATGAACTGAGCTTGATTCTTATATGATGTAGAAAAGAAACTGGAGAGAGTTTGAACAAGGGCAAGGGAATGTCTGCATAAGAAAAATGTTCAGAAAATTGGAATAGTTACTGGAAATCATACAACTGGTTTAATACATGTCATATTTTTATAGGTTTCTCACTATGGAGTGTCTATAAAACTACAAATTCACAGGAAGTTGTTGTCACATCTAATTGTTTACTGGATTAATTTATTTCAAGAATGTTTCTTGTGTATTTTTGTCTTTTAAAATTACTCCCTGCTAATAAAAAAATGCAATTCTGTCAGTCTTGAAATAATTCCCATAGCACACCATTATGATTACTTTCACTTTCACACTAAGTCTGCCAATTTTTAAAACAGTCTTTTCCTTAATAATGCTGCCTAGTATGAGCTGCCAAAAACTATTTAACGTGTGATATGAAAAATCTGGCATTATGTAGGTACTTAGTGAGAGCCAGTTGTGGAAGATTTTCGTATTTCCTCCAATGGTTTTGTCTGAAATGAACCCTGTGTGTTCTCAGTGTATTTCTGTTAAAATAAAATTGCTGTGTTTCACTATTTAATTTGCACATTTATGAAGTCAGAACGATACAGTCAGTATTCCCTTAATCCTATTTTTATGCTTGATGTTCACATGCAAAGAGTAATTTTCTTGATTTCAGTGCTACCACATGAAAATATATTATTTTTTTAAATTCTTATTGAGTCTTAGCCAGTATACCTTTTCATCATAAAGAGATTCATATTGTCATTTTCCTAGCCTACATGTGCATCCCTGTTTTTTATCCCTTTCACCCCTTCCTGTTGGCTCTGCCAGATTTTTCTGTCTTACTCTGTGTTCCTCCCTCTGATGTCAGCTCTGCTTCACACCAGCTTACCTCTTTTGCTGGAAACCTTTTCTGATGACTCAATTCAGCAGTATGACTTATTTGGTTACTTGTGCTCTCTCTTCTTTAAAATTAGATGGTGAGATTTCCATTTCATGGACCATGTCTTTTTATCTGTTCCATAAAGCTTACATGGCATTTATGGGATCAATGTGAATTAATAATAATAACAATAATAAATATTTTATACTCTACTGATAGATATTTAGGTATTTGAACTGTGAAATATTGCCTCAAATCCAGGCAGATGTCAATGTACAGTTGTGTCAGGCACAGCATTGGGTCAGGTCTCCCTAGGACCTGAGGATTGAGGGGATTCCCCTGGGGGCAGAGGGGAATTTCAAGTTTTTGGTTTGCATTTAGACATCCTTTACAGTGAGATAACTACCCTTTTTTTTATTTGCCTTAAAATAAATAAGGATTTTGTTCTGTCACCTGTGTGTTTCTGCCTTTAATAATTTTACCTTTAATTTAAGACTCACTTTCATCTGCTACACTAAATATTCACCATTTTCTTAGGTAATACATAGACATAAGAAATCAGGTGTCAGAGTCTGGTGTAGTTTCTCTTCAGAAGAATCCCAGAGCTCTCTCTCATAGGCAGAACATACACAGGAAAGAAGAAAGATTCTTTTTATTACATATGTGTATATCAGTATCAGTTTCAGTAATCTTAAGATTTAGTCCTTAGTGATGTGTCAGTGGTTGGCTGAGTTTTAAGGCTTGAAGGATAGTTTAGCCTGGTTTTATGAACACATTCAGACCATTTTTGGCAAAAAAAAACTATAAGAGCTTCTACCACCGAAAGAAACCTTGTTGGTATGAGAATATCTATTTAGTTAAACTTTTTTCTGAAGTTTTACTCATCACATTTTGCCATGCAGAGCTAACAATACTTGAGAAATGGTGAAACTATTTACAAAGTCTCCCAAATAATTTCATTTTCTTTTTGTTACATTTTGAATCATAGAATATGAAAAAATAAAAAGGATGAGGTTTTGTTGCCTGCACAGAGACATGCAGATATTTTAACTCTAGATGTACAATGTACACTGCCTGACCTCAAGCAGCCTGACCCCAAGATCCTCAAGGATGTCTTCTGTGATGTCTTCCAGGCTCGCAAAGAAACTTTGAATGCCTCAAATGTCACCTGTTACCTCCATTTTGGAGAAATTAATCCCACTCTAAATTTTGAATTTTGTCACACGATATTTGCAATGCAGGCACAAACAGATAAGAAGGTCATTAGGCTACGTTTATAGTCAAAGGAGGAATCCTTACTTAAGGATTAAAAGAATTTATTTTACATGGGCATTTTAGGATAATATGAAATATATGAAAAATAAATATTTTTTAATTTACACCTATTCTTCCTCCTTGGATATAAAATGGTACTACGATAATTGCTAGGTGGAGAAGGTAACACTTGATTTCCACAAGGAGAGGAACTCCTTCAAAGTGCTATTGCACTGGGTCTCTGCATGTCTCAGCCACATAATAATTCATCCTCGATACCTTTTTCCCCAATTTCATAGTTGAACACTGCCTGTCTTTCATTGTATCGGTAAATCAACGGCTTTACGCTCCTTAAATCTGTCATTCAATTGGACTTGTTAGATGGAAAAATGATTTTTGTAATATAGTCAATGTTGAGGTGATTTAAAATTATACATTTTTCTAGCCTGCATTGTGACAACAGTAAAAATCTCATTCCAAATGTGCCTAATTAGTATGAATCTGGTATGAGACTGATATGTCTAACAACAACAGTTATTGAGACTGTACTGTATGGGGTGATGATTTTACATAGGTATAGTTACTTAATTTGAGCCCACATTTCTACTTAAAGGATAAGGCTGTGATGTATTTTGTCACAATAAAGACATTAATTAAACATTTAAGTAAGTGTAAAATTTTCAATATTCACTTCCTCTTTGAATATTTACCAAATAGTTACAATTCAGCAACTTGCTAGAAGATAAACTGAAAAATAAAACAATCTCTGTGCCATATATTTTCATCCTTAATTACTGGCAATTATTTCTAAAATAACCCCCTGTCCTAGGGTGATGAGGGAGGTGGCAGAAGATCTCCCCAAGCTGCTCTTCATCATTTACCAGTGGTCCTGGCTCACTGGGGAGGTCCCAGATGATTAGAAGTTGGTGAATGTCACACCAATCCACAAAAAGGGCTGCAAGGAGGACCCGGAAAACTACAGGCTCATCAGCCTGACCTCAGTGCCTGGCAAGGTTATGGAGCAGATCATCCTAAGTGCAATCACACAACAGCTACAGGATGGACAAGGGATCAGAACCAGCCAAAACAGGTTTAGGAAGGGCAGGTCTTGCCTGACCAACCTGATCTCCTTTTATGATCAGGTGACCCGCCTGGTGGATGAGGTGAAGGCTGTGGATGTAGTCTACCTGAACATCAACAAGACCTTTGACATCGTCTCTCACAGCACACTCCTGAAAAAGCTGGCAGCCCATGGTTTGGACAGGGGCACTCTCTGCTGGGTTAAGAACTGGCTGGAGGGCCAGGCCCAGAGAGTGGTGGTGAACAGTGCTGCATCCAGTTGGCAGCCGGTCACTAGTGGTGTCCCCCAGGGATCAGTGTTGGGCCCAGTTCTGTTAAATATCTTTATTGATGATCTGTATGAGGGGATTGAGTGTACCATTACCACATTTGCAGATGACATCAAACTGGGGGAGTGTCGATCAGCTGAAAGGCAGGAGAGCTCTGCAGAGGGACCTGGACAGGCTGGAGAGTCGGACTGATTCCAACGGGATGAGATTCAACAAGGTCAAGTACTGAGTCCTTCACTTTGGCCACAACAACCCCGTGCAGCGCTACAGGCTGAGGACAGAGTGGCTGGAGAGCAGCCAGGCAGAAAGGGATCTGGGAGTTTGGACTGACAGGAAGTTGAACAGGAGCCAGCAGTGTGCCCAGGTGGCCAAGAAGGCGAATGGCATCCTGGTCTGGATCAGGAACAGTGTGGCCAACAGGTCCAGGGAAGTGATTTTGCCCCTGTACTCAGTGCTGGTGAGGCCACACCTGGAGTACTGTGTCCAGTTCTGGGCCCCTCAGTTCAGGAAGGATATTGAGGTGCTGGAGCAGGTCCAGAGAAGAGCAACAAGGCTGGTGAAGGGACTAGAGCACAAGTCCTATGAGGAGAGGCTGAGGGAGCTGGGGTTGTTTAGACTGGAGAAGAGGAGGCTCAGGGGAGAGCTCACCACTCTCTACAACTACCTGAGGGGAGGTTGTAGCAGGTGGGATTTGGTCTCTTCTCCCGGGCAATCAACAGTAGGACAAGAGGGCATGGTCTTGAGCTGTGCCACAGGAAGTTTAGGTTGGATATTATGAAGAAATTTTTTACAGAGAAAGTAATCAGACATTGGAATAGGCTGCCCAGGGAGGTGATGGATTCACTGTCCCTGGAGGTTTTTAAGATGAGACTGGATGTGCCCCTTAGTGCCATGGTCTAGTAACTATGGCGGTTTTGGATCAAGAGTTAGACTTGATGATCTCAGAGGTTTTTTCTGAGCCGGTTGATTCTATGATTCTATGATTCTAAAAGTCTTAGTATTAAAAGAGTACCTCTATTTCTAAAAAAAAAAATAAAAATATCTATTAAAGTGGCAACATTTTTCGTGAGAGGACTGGCCCTGTGATGTGTTCCGAATCATAATTACTGACTGTAGCCATGAAAATAAGTTTAATACTTAATTACTTACTGTTAGCACAGCTTTGCCAATAAAGTAGAAAAGAAAGTTAATTGGAATCTGCTGCATTTTGTTCATCATGTACATCACTACCCCTACTCACTGAGAGCAATAGCATCTCAGAAGTGTTCTCTAAAAGCACAGTCTATGCAAAATGGTAACACTGTTATGGATATTAATGCAGAACACTAATAGAAATAGTATTGATAACAAATAAGTAGAAAAGAAAACAACTGAATCTTCAGAAGGCTAGATTTGCAAGTTTTAGTTTAAATAGTAGCACACTCCTTAAGGATTTGGTGAACCATATTTTTTTCTGTAAATCACTGGAAAAATTGAAGCTTTAAGTCTCCAGCATTGTTCATGGAAACCCCTTTGACTAGACTAGAATCACATACTGTTTTTCCCCTTCAGGCAGAGATGGCATTTTATTTTATTTTACAACCTTCAAATATCATGGCTGGGCTTTGCGAACGAAGATTTGGGAAGGCTCTGTCTGCATTTGTTGCATGCACATTGGTGACTTATGAGGCCAATACGAGACAGACATATCCGATTGCAAAAGACACAATAGAAAGATCTCAATGATCAGGACGGTATCTACATTCGATACCGTACTGATGGAAGCCTATTCAACCTAAGGTATCTGAAGGCCCACACTAAGACCTTAAACCATCTTGTCCGGGAGGTGCTTTATGCTGATGACGCTGCCCTTGTTGCCCACACAGAAGCAGCTCTGCAGCGTTTAACATCCTGCTTTGCAGAGGCTGCTGAGCTCTTTGGGCTGGAAGTCAGCTTAAAGAAGACAAAGGTTCTCCATCAACCTGCACCTCAGGAAGTCCCCCATCATCCCGACATCACCATTGGCCAATCAGAACTCAAATCAGTCCATCAGTTTAATTACCTAGGCAGCCTCATCTCCTCGGATGGTAAGATTGACAGAGAGATAGACAACAGGTTGGCAAAGGTATATAGTGCTTTTGGAAAAGTCCATAAAAGAGTTTGGTGAAATAAACACCTGAAGAAAAGTACCAAGATCAGTGTTTACAGAGCCATAGTGCTGTCTACTCTCTTGTATGGTTCTGAATCATGGGTCATCTACCACCACTTCAAATATCACTAGGTGTGAAAAATACTGTTATTGTTACACCAAAGTGGTGTGTTTTTGCCTCCCATCTGCACTCTGAGCCAGTAGATGTCATCCATGTTGGAAGAGGCATTCCCAGGAAGGCATGGACTTACCTCTGAAGAAACCCCTACACGATGTACATGTAGGATCAGCATTTGTGATGAAAACAAACTCACCAATCTCTAGCTTCCAAAAGGTAGATTTCCAGTTATTGTGCTGTAGCCTGTCAGACAGCTAAATACCACACAGATACTCACTCCCTCCCTCCTGCAGTAGAATGGGGGAGAGAACTGGGAAAAAATGTCAAATCTGTGGATTGAGATACAAATATTTTAATTGAACGGAAAAGGTGGATGAAACAACAACAACAACAACAACAACAACAACAACAACAACAACAACAACAACAACAATAATAATAATAAAATATACAAAACAAGTGCTGCCTGAATGCAATTGCTCACCACCCACTGACTGATGCACAGCCACTTTCCTAGCAGTAGTTACTGGTCAGCTTTCCCTATAGTTTATACATGTGGTATAAACTGGAATCAGCTGTCCTGGCTGTGCCCCCTCCAATCTGCTTGTGCTCTCCCAGTCTTCTCACCAGTGGAATGGTATAAGAAGCTGGAAAGACCTTGACAGTGTAAGCACTGCTTAGCAACAACTAAAATATCACTGTGTTATCAACACTATTCTCACTCTAAGTCCAAAGCACCGGACTATACCAGCTACTATAAAGAAAGTTAACTCTATTCCACTCATTACAGAATGATCTGCTCTTTAGAGATGCCTGTCTGTTCCTGATAACTATGAAGCAGACCTGGATTATCATCATATTTGACTAAAATTATATGAAATTCCTCCAGTTTTCACAGACTATCCAGTAAATAATGTCTAGCTCCTACGTAGACAATATGGCATTTCTGACTAACTTCATATTAAGTGCCCCTTGTATATATATCTATTTCTTTGTAAGAAGATGGTTGTTCCATTGTAGCAATTATTCCATTAAAAGAGTTATTGAATAACAAAGGGAACAGGATCAATAGCAATAAATGAGGACTCTAAATTACTTATTTCCAGGTTTTTGGTTTTTTAAATATTTTCCTTGCATCTTGTGCTTTGCTTATGCTAGGCTGTGTGATAAAAGTTCTTCTATAAATTCACACAGGAGCAAAGAAGCCTGAATGGTACTCTGACAGACTATTACCAGACCCACAACAGGAGTTTTAAGTTTATCACAGGCTTATCTTCACAAGTCCAGAGTAGCACAGAGGCACAATGGCAGATAGGACTCTGACCCAAGGATTCAGAGAAAGGGTGCCTTGCAGATGAGTCTGTTTGGGTGCCTTGCAGATGAGTCCCAGGACTACCTCAGGCCCAGTGACTGGGTACAAAATCTGTCACAATGAGCCAATGCCAAACACATTATAGGATGCAGTGAAAGAGCATTTTGGAAGAGTGTTATTATAGGAATGTTTACGGAGGGAACCAAAGGTAGGGAAAATTATATAATCAACTGATTTGGGGAGGAAACAAGTATGAGAAAAGAAAGGATAAGGGAGTAAAAAGGTCCAGACACATATAAAGAATTCAGTAGTCAATACATTTGTCTGATCATACCTGATATTCACCATCTGTCCCGTCTTCTCACTGAATTATTTCTAACTCCTTCCTTGCTGAGGGACTCTATTCTAGGTACATGTGTATGTATGGGGATATCAGTGTTACAACTGGAGTTGGACCGTGAGTCAGAGTGCCAGTGTACTTGCAGTGCCAGCAGCTGGAGAGACTGAAGAGTGTGGATGTAAGTGGCAGCAATTGGAGTGGTTCACTAGGACATGGGGCCCATGTGTCTATGGTGTCAGGAACTGAAGCAATGGAGGCCTGGGTTCCAGCAGCTGCGTTGGGAGGGGTACAAATTGTACATATGTCTAGGTTTTCTCACTAATAGGTCTCCATCTGCTCAACAAGAGAGAGAAGTATGAGGTCATTGATGCTGTCTGTGTGCAAACACTCTGTGTGTCTATTCATTATCTGTGTGGTCAGCCATGTGTATAGGTATGGATGTGGTATGTCCATGTGCTCTGTTGCGTATGTCTTCTGGGAATACATTTTCAGCCTTGTCACTTATTGAACCAGGAGTGAGGGAAATGAGGCAACTGACACCTTTCTTGGGCTGTTGTATCTGGCCCAATATTTTTTTCTTAAGAACACTACCTAATTAATTCAGGTTTAGATAGCAGAAGATGGGTATGTGCTTAGGAAAACCAATGCTTATCCATGAACCAACATGTTCATGAATCTGCACAGGACAGGGTATGGTTTAGTAAACATTTTGTTATATAAACTGATGAGTGCTTTGATTGAAGAACACCTTCAGGAGTAACACGACAAACCTAGGAAGCACTAAGACTCATTCAGAAATCTGTGATTTAACTCCTTATTTGGAAGAGACAAATTAGACTAAAATATTAATATGTTTGTACAGCAGACTAGTTTCATTCAAATAACTTAGGGTGAACTTGATTGCTGAATTCTAAATTGCATGAAATTAACCAGTAAACTTTTAAAAACAGTGTAAATTAAAAAAAAAAGAGTTTACTACATTGTTCCCCTTGCTACTATTTTTCACAGAATCCTAGATATTTGCACAGCATGGAATCATAGAATCAAAGAATCATAAAATGGTTTGGGCTTAAAGGGACCTTAAAGATCATGTAATTCCAACTCCTCTACCATGGACCAAGACACCTTTCACTAGACTAGGTTGCTCAGGGCTCCATCCAATCTGATTTTAAACACTTCAAGGGATGTGGCATCCACAATTCTCTGGGCAACCTGTTGCAGTGCCTCATCACCCTCACAGTAAAGAATTTATGCCTCATCACCCTCACAGTAAAAAATTTCTTCCTCATCTAAACCTACTCTCTTTAAGTCTGAAGCCATTCCTTCCTTGTCCTGTCCCTAACTGCTCTTGTAAAAAGTCCCTCTCCATCATTCTTGTAGGTTCCCTTCAGGTACTAGAAGGCAGCAATTAGGTCACCCCTAAACCTTTTCTTTTCTAGACTGAGTAAACTCAAGACTGGTTTGTGTTGGAAGGGATCTTAAAGATCATGCCATGGGAGCTTATAGTTCCAATCCCCCTGCCATGGTCAGAGACACTTTCCACTAGACCAAGATGCACAAAATTCCCTCCCACCTGGCCTTGGAAGAATTACAGGGATGGGGCACTCACAACTTCTGTGGACACCCTGTGTCAGTGTCTCTCCACCCTCACAGAACCACCTTTGTTAGCTCTGATCGTGTTATGACCTTCAGTATTCAAGAAAATTAGTGAGTGAAGCACTGACTCCGTGCACAATAGTTAGTCCTCTACTTCCAACTATGACAGTAGGTAGACATGATGGGCAATATATTACCTTGAAAAGAGATTTCATTTTTCTGCACAGTGTGATAGGAACATAACTATGTTTCAACATTACCTTGAATGCCCAAGCTGGATTCCAACTACAGTGAAAAATTCAAGTATCTAGTGATTTATAACTCAGGTGTACTTGCATAAGGAAATCTCTTGTTTCTCAAGACACAATTTTATGCAGTCCACTTCTACGGTAATGTTTAATTTTTTATATTAAGCTTCTCAGTTCATTGTCGTTGGTAATTACCTCTAGACAATGAAGAAGACTAACATTATCTTCATAAACTTAAGTGGCCACCAGCAACTATCATGCCTTTTTCAAAACTATATTCTCTGATGTCGTGGTTTGGACTTTGTTTTCCCCCAGAGGCTAAGAAAAGTGGTAGACCCCAAGGGGTGGAAACCCCTGGAAGTTTTGAAGTTCTGTCCAATGGGCGCTCCTGCAAAAATGTCAACATTCCACAAGCTCACCGGAAGAGATGAGTTGTAGTTTTGATTGTTGAGGAGAGGTGACCATGTTGTAGAGCCACGAGGTAGGGGCTCTGAGCCCCTTGGGGCCTCTGGTCCCCTCCCAGCCCCGGCTGGGGGGAATGCAGAGACTTGGAACAGTCTTAGACTGGACTAAGTGTCTGTAGTTATGCCGGGAAATGTTTTCTCCATGGGCACAGAGCAGCAGCCGGGACTGACCAGAGGAAATGGTGGCAGAGAGCCGGAGATAAGACCTGAATCGGAGGAGCAGCAGAAACAACATGCAACACCGCAGAGAAGACTCCTGGAAGGAGAGACAAGGAAAAAGAGAGCCAGCAACTGAGAGACAGAGTTCTGGGGGTAAGACTGTACCAGCCCCCCAAAACTCCTTTGAGATCCCTCTGAGAAAAGAGGGAGATGGACTCCTATTAAGGAGAAGAGTTTTGGACATGCAGCACCGGAGAGAGAGAGAAGCTGAGAAGCTCAAAAGACATCCCGGAGTTGGACCAGGACGGTCAGATGGAATGCGGGGTGAGTTGACCTTGGCTTCCCCCTCGCACTGCTGCCACGGTGGCAGCCTGAGAGACAGGGCACAGAGGCCCTGCAAGGAGCTGAGTCTCCTGGAGATACCAGACCGTCAGGAAGACCCCCCTGTGTCTTCGTGATATGACCGTGGTGAAACGACCTTGTCTGGGGTTACGAAGTCCACGGAAGACCCCTTTGCCTGAGTCAAGGGGGCCGAGGGAGCTTGGATACCTCCCTCGTGAGTGCTGGCAGAAATCCAGCTATCAGCTGCTGCATGTGGAGAAGACAGACAGATCGCTGCCTTAGAAGATGCTGCTGCTTAAGGACTGGAAGGGATCTGTCCTTCTTTCCCTCCTGGACTTTTATTTGGAGGTGAGAAGAGATCTGGTCCATTGTAAATACATATGTCATGGTAGAGATAGTTGTGATCGTGTGTATAATGTGATATGGTATTTATTTGTACAGTCATTGTAATATATTCCCTTTCCCCCACTTTGAGTCTGGTGTGTTTTGTCTGGAAAAATCCATCTCACATTAGGTTGAGATGTGGGAGGGGGAATTGAGCTAGGGAATTGGATTTTGGGGCTATCTCAAACCATGACATCTGATAAATACTTTCGCCATAATATTGACCTGTCACCTATTTCATCGGTCCATAAATTTACAATTCATATCTTTTACATTCTTTTGGAAGAGGAAAACAAGGATCAACAAAATTCAGTGATAGAACTCTTATTAAAACCTAGTATTGCCCCAGAATTCCTTCCTTGAATGTTTTAATATATTTCCAAGTTGCACTGGATTCTGACATCTCAAAATGTTACATCGATTAAAGATTGATAATCATTCAGCCTACCTACTTCAGAATGCGTAATAGATTCATAGATGTGCATCAGACATTTTCTATAAACATTTTGGCAGTTGAACAATAACAGGAGCCTTTGCTATTTTACAGTAGAAGATGACTCACATCATATATATTATTTTTTTCCAATTAGTATAGCAGAACATTGTTTGTATCATCCAGAGGAAAACAAACAACACTCCCACAGTGAATAAGACTGAAAGGCTTTTAATATATTTAATGAATATTTGAAAACAACAGACACAAACATTGTTAATCTCTCAATTGGCTTGTGATTTTGGACAGCTTAAGATGTTCTAACTATTTAAAGGAGAATTCATCTACCAGGTGAGCTTGCTAAGCTTTCACAGTTGCAAACTAGTCTACCATGCTTCTGAGAGATTAAATGCCAACTTGATGTTAATGTACTCATTGGTTTTACTTTACACTTGGGACTGAATGATTGAAAAAGTTCACTTTCTAGAAAACTTTCAGAGAATGAATGTAAAAATAATGAAGAGGAAGATGCTTTATGGTATTGTGGTTGTTGCATTTTTTTTAAAATTTACTTTTATTGATCCAGAAATTTTAAAACATAAACATAAACCAGTGCAGATCTGCATAAAGAGCTGACCATATGCTACAATTGTTCAGTAAGCTGTGATAACATGTAACAATCACAATTAAAAAAGTTAGAAAACTGAAGTAATAGAAAATTACAGCAGCTTCTCACAGAAGTCGCCCCTTTAGTCTCCCTGCTACCTAAACCTTGCCATGCATACCCAACACATATGTTAACTTTTTCTAAGTTAGTCATTGTCATAATATGATTAGCTTTTGATATCATCCTTCCATGAAATTGTGAAATGGTTCAGGTGAAAAGGACCAGAAATGAGTTCAGGACTGACTTTTTTCTCCCAGTGGAATAAATACTCTAGCAGGACCAAGAATCAACTGTCATACAGTTTATACACAGTTGTACACGATTTGCAAGTAAGACATTCAGTACAGAATATGAGGAAGCAAGAGATCAATGCTTATCAGTCAGTCATTTGCAGTGAACGGGAATCTACACCCAAAATATCTGTTTTCTGATTGTTTCTTTGTGTGTTTCTTCATGTATCAATTTTGATTACCTTTTGGAGCCCAGGAATGAAGTATTATAAAAGTGCATTGGGCTTATATTATTTAATAATGTATTAATAAAATGTAGGAAGGGAGTAAGGCATGCATTACTTTAGGAACCTATTCCAAGAATGTAAAGTACCATGGAAAAGTGACAAAAAGAGTAAAAATAAATTTTACACACTAAGTCAGTCCATTTGTCACCAAACTCCTCTGTACTTATATGTATTTCCCCAGTATTGCAAGTAAATGCATGTATACATACATATGAATTTATCTATATGGCAGTTAAGGAGTCATTTGAATGGGAATGACTGAAAAATCAGTCCAGTTTATAACTAAATGTTATTGAATTAATTCCTTAGCAGCACACTTTGTCAGTTCATAGTTTTTAGTTCTATTGAACATCATCGCTATAGGTACAAAAGTATTATTCTTTTGGAATCATATCCTATTTTAGCTGTGATAGCGAAACATCCCACAGCTGATGCCATTCATTGAGAACTGATGAGACTTGGTGGCTCTTAGTCACCAGTCAAGGTGGTCATATGTGGCAGCTCTCTGATGGGAAAAATCAGAATTGAACCAGCATTGTATTCTCTGTCTTTCTTCCTAACAGTTGGTGGATTTATGCCATTTTCCCCTTTCCCAATGATTGCCTTGATCTACTCTTTTTGTTTGTTTTGCGATTTGTTTTTATTGTTGTTGTTTTTTGGGTTGAGTTTTGTTTGTGTGTTTATTTTTGGTTTTGTCTGGACAGTCATTCTTTTTATGCACTAGATAGAACATCTATCTGATTCTATGAATCTATGATAAATACACTTTAAAAGAAAAAAAATCCTGAAATAAAAATTTGATAAATTTCATTTTATTAACTTTAAGTAGCTAATAAAAATGTTTTTATTATAAACATGATTGTGTATATGTATATACATATATTTATCTATGTGTATTTCATTATGTACATTATCTTTGTCTACAGAGTGTTCCAACTGCCATGACTTGACCTTTACCCATAAAGTTCTACTGGAGACTTTCCCTTTTATTCCAGTATAAATCATTGCTCAAAAAGAAATAGTTTTAGATGTACTTTTGGAAGTATTTCTTTTATCTGCATTAGCTGGAAATGGAAACACTCTTCCAGATACTGTCTTTGACTGTAGTTTTTCTTTCTACTTTGAAGCCTAGTGAGAGAGAAAGACTGAATACCTCTAAGCTTATAAAGGCAACTAGGACCAAAAAGTAGAAGCGGAGACCAAAGAACTTCATTATATTTTTCTGATCAATACAGTTGTTACTAGAAATAATACTTCTTCCAAAGGTTTCAAAAGAACAGTGAAAAAGAAGTTTATAAATTTTATTTTAGAGAAACATCTGCTTTATATGTAGGTCTGAGACAATTAAAAAATTGTCGAAATATTTATTCTGCAACTTTATGAATGATGTTTCTTTCATCGAAAAAGCAACAATGATGATGTGTAAATGTGTGAATAAACTTTGAAATTTTTTCACAAGTAAATGAAAAACATTATCAAGTGTGAATGGAGAGTTTCCACACCAGTTTTACAGAATTGGTGGAGATGCTTACAAGCACTGCATCTCAAGCTCAGAGTATCAATCCTAGGAAGAGTTTTAAAAATACTAGGAAGAGTTTTAAAAATAAGCTTATTTTGAATTTATGACAGGAAGTCTGATTTAAAATATTTTTCTATCTTACTTCCATTTTCCACTTATAAGAGAAGTCCATCAGATATTTTGATTTGCAGATGCAAGTGCTCCACAGATAAGATGCTGACCTGTGTTCACTGTGCTCTAATGCACACGTTGTTACCTGTCACACACCACGATCTACCCTTTACCTGAGCCAAAGTCATGTATTATAATGAGCTGAATTCCCAGTGTTATCTGTGGAGAAGTACATGGACAAAAGATGTATTGATTTCAGTAACCTTTCTTTAAAGAGAAAGGCAACTTTTGTATTTGCAGTGAATTGCTTTCATCTATCCATTCACATGTATCTCTAAGACTTTACTGTGATGGTAGATAAAACTTCAGAAAATAGCTATGTCACTCACAGAGTAGCATTTGGACAGTCCATGAATCAGAATAGATTTTGGAATACTAGGTACTCCATGTAAAAACATTCCAGCCTTTAGGTTGGACAGGTAAGAAAGAGAGGTTTTTTCAGTCTGATCTGTGTTAGCATGGAAGCTACTATAATAATAATCAATCTAAATCATGTTCTTTGGAGGTCTGGTACTGTAACTCACTCAGAAAATGCAAAAGTACAACAAAGATTTTTGTGAATATTTAATTATTTGATTTTTATGTGTTTTTGAGATATCTCAAGAATTTTTTTTTTTTTGACTTGAGGGGGAATCAATAGATGATACATGAATACTCAGAGAATCAAACTCTATTCAAATGTTCAAATTTGTCCTTTCTGAAAATTTCAATTGATATTATCACAAGAATTATTACAATTAATTTGGAAGGTTCATTTTGTCTTGAGTGAACTTTTGAAACCGTTGTCTACAACCTTCCTGTTCATTTGACTTAGTTTTTGTTGAACTTCTCTACACTTTTTTTTTTTTCCAGGAGGCCATTCTTTTCCACTCACTTATTTTTTCTTGTTGACAGTCAAGCTTGAATTGTATCGCCGATTCCTGACAGTAGTTTCTTTCTGAAATTCTATAAAATTTGGGTTAAACAAATGGGATTTGTGCTCCTGAATTAGTTAGGCATCAGTTTGCTAGGTATCAAAGAATTTGGACATGACTAAAATCTGCTTCATTGGTACATTTCTGTAATTTTATTTGCTGGAAAGTAGATCTTGTCTAAAAGAGTTATATGTGCTACCTCTGCTCAGACCTTAGAAAAACACAAATGCATCTGCATGTATATATATACGTGTGTGCATGTATGTGTGCGTAAATACATATACTAGGAAGTGGATAACATAAGGGAAGTTATTTGGCTTCCAACTATCATGAACATCACAAACCATGTAAAGCTGTACTAATATCCATGTTTCAAGACATTTCTCTTCTTGTAACATGTACTGAGAAGTCTAGTCAAACTTTTTGACATAAAACATGATTCTTGCTGTCTACAACTCTACTTAGTGTCTACCTTAATGAATCAAGATCTAATTATTCTGAACAAGATTCTCTGTGAGCACTCAGCCTTTCTGTAGCATGGCTTGATACCCTACATCTGGCTGACATCTTTAAATATCGAAGATTGAAAGATTTCACTTAGTCATGTCAGGGACAGCTGCTTCTACGGGGCATATAATAAAATTACATCAGTGCACATGGTAAACTGTGAATGTCACAGGCTGTTTTCTCTCATGTAGCCTATTTTCTATTATCATTTAGGTTTTATGTTGATCAGTTAGAACAAAACCTATTTCAAACATTTCTATAGAAAAAAAGTTATTTTGATTTCCATTAGGCACAGAAAATGTTAATCCAACTACGTTACAACCCAATTACCTATTCTAAGTTTGGACCTGCTAGATTGGAGAAGGATGGAGAGGTGGGTAAAGATGAAAGTAGCTGCCCCTGTGGCATTTTTCAGAGATAGATTCATAAACATTTCTCCTTGTGCTGGCAATCTGACATTGTTTTTTTATTTTTTATTTTCAGGTAACAAACTATGGATTTCAGGAAGTGATGAGTAAATGGCTGTTCTATGCCTTCAAGAGCTGCTGAGGTAGACACCATGCTGCAGACAGAATTAGAATTTAAGATCTACCCCCGGCTGCAGAGCTTCCTTAAATAGATGCTAGGGTATGAATCTATTGATACAGTCATAAAAATCCAGGAAGGTTTAGAAAGAGAGTTTATACATTGAAGTAGTAGTATACATTTATACTATGTTACTGGAAATGTAGTGTAGAGAGCGCCATAAATTACATATACAATGTTTTACTGTGGAAGTAAACAATACTTTCATCTCGTGGGAATGATTACTTGGAGATAGATAAATGTGAGTAGGATTTTGGCATAACGAAGACTGGTTGGCTTCTTTGAGGAGAGTACACACAAAGATGTCAGGAAATTGTCTTATGTGGAGTCATTCTGTGAAGGATAAAAGGAATAGAAAGTGAGGCTCCTATAAATTGAGGGTTTATATACATACTTTTGAGACTTCAACCAAAGTTATTAATCAAGCCTTTTTATGAAAATGATTTTTGCCATGTGAATAGTTTTTCCACTGACACATCATAAATATGTATAGTCCAAAAAATATTTACAACTTCAAATTTTAAAGCCAAAACAAAATCTTTGTTAATAGGAAGAGCTGATACTGTAAGGATAAGTATCTAGTATATTCTTCTGGAATCAGCACTGAATTATCATTACAGGAAAAAATATGTTCATATATCTCTTCTTTATTCTCTGATCCTGAAAGACTTGCTTCTGCATTTAAAAAAA
Source organism: Pipra filicauda (assembly GCF_003945595.2). Classification (NCBI taxonomy): domain Eukaryota; kingdom Metazoa; phylum Chordata; class Aves; order Passeriformes; family Pipridae; genus Pipra; species Pipra filicauda. Next base: position 1,046,104 of record NW_024104338.1, on the reverse strand, counting down.
TGGCTTCTGCCTATACAGAACATATTGACCCTTTGAAGATGAAGACTTGCACATGAGGAAAAGCTTCCATGAGGAATTACCATCTAATTTGAAATGTGCCCTTTGAACACAGCAGATAGGAAGGAAAGAAAGCAGATGACAGTGACTGTAGTACTAGTATTTAGTTACACTGTTTAGCTATGTGCAAAAATTAATTGTTTTGAATAATTTGAAAACATTTTTCACATTTACAAATAATTAAAATTATAAGCCCAATTCAGCTGGGTTTAATTATTAAAAGTTGATTGCTTTTATGTGAGTATTGCAGTGAAAGGAGCACAGGTAGAGACGTGAGAATTCTTGGCATAGGCAAACCTAGTCCTGGCAGGTCATTCCATGTATCAGAGTCTGCTTGGGAAAATGAAAAAAGCCGTCAGAGATGGGTGATAACAAAGAGCATTGACTGAAATACAATTTCTGGCTAAGGCTTGCACTTGTAAATTGTTGACTTACCTGCTGTAAGTGTTTACCACTTTCTGCAACTGGGGAAGACAGAACAGAACAAAAGGTTGGCACACGTCTCCTGTTTTACCTATGTCCTTTCAGATGGGCATGCCGTCTTCGAGTCATCATAGCTTTAGTAATTTTCCTGAGTAGCAGCAAACTCTGTTAAGGCCCCATGGGTTGGCAAGATCTTCCATCATTTCAGACATGGGTTTCAGCACTGTGCTAGAACTCTTCTTCACCCAACCACATTCTGCAGTCTCCAGAACTTCCTCAGTTCTTGACAGCGTTCCATGAGAAGGACATGCTTTCCCACAATTTTCATGTACCTTTTCAAGAAGTATGAACATGTATGAACACAGACTTATACAGTGATAAACTAGAGATCCAAAACAATTCTGCAACATTTAAGAATAAATTTAATTTTTAATATGTTTGAAGTTCTACTGTTGCAGGACTTCATCCCAAGCATGCAGGTTTATGAAGAGAAGACCTGGCTGTTTAGACATGTTCATGGCATGGATTTATAGACTTTACTCCTATCGTATAAATTGCCATTATTTCCCTCTGTGTTCTTTGATATACCTTTACATTTTATTTGCTTCAACTTAATAGTGAACTTAAAATAAATACATCATGAAAAAACCATGAAATTTGGTACTGTGAAAGTTCTGGTTATAAAAACAATAGCCATGATACTAGTATAAGAAAGGTCAAAACTATTAGGTAAGAATTACAAGGTTATGTTCTGAATCAGAAAATAATATTTTAGTATTCTGGACATTTATTATTTTCTTGGCTTGTGATATATATAATGATTTTTTTTTCTCCTTACATTTAAAAGTGATGTTAAATATTGACAATGGTCTAAATCCCAAGGTAAGAAAGTAAAGAGCTGCATCTGATAAATTCGAATTCCAGGTGAAATCCACAGAGACTAATTCGACATTCTCCTCTGAGTAATGCTCCAAGAAAGTCAGGGTTAGACCTCTCTGCTCCCCACAAAATCATTTAGAAACCTCCATTGCTTCCAAAGTGCAACCTAAAAAGATGAATATACTGTGGAAGGGCTGACCTAGCATTAATCAACAGGAAAGGTCAAACGCAGGGCTATCTATATCAGTACTGTTGTATTCAATTTTGGAACTTAAAGGTTGGCTTCCTTGAAAGTTTATGGTGTTTTCAAGATGAATATGCTCATCCCCTTGGAACATACTTCTGAAGTAATTCTCTGCAAGTGCATATATTGAGTAGGATTTAAGTATGGTTTCCAGGAGGTATCACTTCTGTAGTACTCAAATGTCATTTAATGAAGACTAGTTATAGACCTGTCTCATTTTAAAAGGAGCCAAACCATTTTTCTAGAGTGTTTCCTAAATAATAGCTTATCAAGTAACCATTGAGAGTTCATTTATCATGGAAAGAGAAGAGAAATATCTAGTTAGAGGCTGAAATCTGTTAAAAAAAAAAATCAAAAAAGGACAGACCTCAGCTCTGATGCTAAGTTTCTTTCTTGATTTGTATTTTTTTTATTTGGTCAAGGTTTTATTGGAAAACATGAGACTGTCTGAGGAAGGAGAAATGCTGGTATAAATCATTTTGGGATGAAAAGGTCAAGAGACCAGACCTTTCCATTTTCTGGGTGATTACTGTAATTTCCAGACTAATACAAAAGTCAGCTTTTTTTTTTGGCAGGCTTGTTCTTGCCCCCCACAATGTCTTGGAACACAGCTGAAGCTCTGCTTTATGCTAGGCTCAATAATCTTGATTTAGGTTAGGGAAGAGTTCAGAGCTTCTACATACAGACAGGGACATTGAATAAAATTAAAACAATACAACTTTAACAATTGTAACATAGATTACTGCCTTGGATTAAGAGTCCAAAAACTTGACTATCTTCCAAGTTAGGTAAATAGTAATGTCTCAGAGATGTATCCCTTAAACCCCAGAGATTTAAAAAGTGAGATAAGCTGTATATATGATGACATCAGAGGGTTGTGTTGCCATTCACATAGATTTAGACAGGCTGGAGAAATGGATCAACAGAAATCTTATGAAGTTCAACAAAGGGAAAAGTAAAATCCTGCACCTGGGAAGGAATAATCCCGTGCACTAATACACACTTTACGCTGCCTGTAAAGCAGATTTGCAGAAATGAAACTTGGGGTCCTGGTGGACAACAGGGTAACCTTGAGCCAGCAATGTTCCTGTGAAGAAAAAAAAATCCAACAACCTACCTGCTGGGCTGTTGCCAGCAGCTGAGGAGGGTCATCCCTTTCCTCTGCTCAGCCCTGATGAAACATGTCTGGAGTGCAGTGCCACTTCTGCACTTCCCAGTACAAGAAAGATGTGGACTTTTATGGAGCACACCCAATGAAGGGTCACAGAAATTATTAGGATACTGGAGTGGACAGGTTGAGTGAGGTGGGACTCTTTGTCCTGGTTGTCACCCATGCATATAATCACCTGATGGGACAATTGAAGATATAGTAGGCAGGCTCCTCTCACTTCTACACAGTGGCAGGAGAGACAATGGTCACAAATTAAAAAATAGGCAGTTTAATCTGAATCCAAGAAAACCAACTGTGAAGTTGGTACAACACTGGCACATGTTGACCAGAATGGTTGTGAGGCGTTGATATGGTTTGAAGCTGGCTCCCTGCCAAGTCTCCAAACCTTACCACCAGAAGTCCCCCCCCCAAACCTCAGGGAGAAGAGGGAGAAAAAAACTAAGAAAACCCAAAACGAGAGAGAAACAATCAAAGTGAGATATATAAATATATTTACACTTATATACAATTAAAATATACAATTTCACAAGGGAAAAGGGAAGGGGGAAGGGAAAGGGAACAAAACTAAAATAAAATATATATATCCCAATTAGTGACCCAATATCTAACAACTAAAAAGTTAGCAAAGAAAATAGCTCACTACTCTCCTGGGACAACCGAGAGTTGCTCCGGAACGATCGCCGGCAACCTCCGTCTCCCAAGGTCGGCAAGGCCTTACCAGGCCTCGCTCCCCAACACGACAGACTCAAACAGCAGGGAACCTGCACCTCCAAGCCGCCGGAAGGAAAGAGAGCGAAGGCCTCTCCTCCTTTCTTCTTATAATCTGGCCTACGTAAAAATCGTAGGGAATACTGGGTAAATCTGGACCCTTCCTTGGTTACAAACTGGTCACCAAGGAAGGCCTAGCCCAAACCACCACAGGCGTCCATCTGTGGAGATATTCAAAACCTGAACACAATCTGAGGCAATCTGCTATAACTGACCCTGCTCGAGCAGGCTGGTTGGTCTGGGTAAGCTCAGCAGGATGCTTTCAACGCAAATTATACTGTAATTTCAGAGTTATTTTGTAATTCTCTTCCATTAACTGAATATTTCACAACTATCAGTAATTTAGTAAATCAGCACTTATTTCCACAGATGTAAAATCTGAGGCATTTTAAAGAGCTTTCTGAAGAACACGCACCCACATATACCTCAGCAGTGATTAAATTCCTATGCTAATTCACAGTTCAGTGGCATTGCCTAGTCTTAGCTTCAAAAGGCCCATTTAGTAGGCACAGGTTTACAAAACCTTGATGTATTGTCTTAATAAAAATCAGAATAAAATACTTTGCATCTACTTTCTGCACAGTACAGTTATCTTTGTCTACATAAAAAAAATTTTATTTTTCTTTCCAAATCCCAGACTAGCAATTCCTTTTGATTTAAACAGACATTAATTAAGTAGGAAGGAGTTCACATTATGGGAATGCTTTGCAGAGTTTATATAGGGAAAATGACAAATGTAATTCTTTAAAAATGAACTTTATTACTGTTTTGGGATTCCAAGAATTGATGTTAAAAAATCCAGCATGTAATTCTTTAAGAAATTCAATGCAAAAAAATGTGATTTATGAACAACTGTTTTTGTACTCTCTGATTCATTTCCTATAAGACTTATTCCTAATTAAAATCTTGAATAATTTCCTATGATGGGTAATACTGTGGATAGTATTTCTTGTTAATTTAAATCAGTGATTCTTTTAAATTGATGTCTGTTCCCTGATCATGATTCTCAGTGTTTTGTCATACATGACTAAGAAACACAAGGTGGTATATGTCCTTTGACAACCTCTATTTAGAATTCCTTAAGTTTGTTTTCGTCTCTTTTTAAAAATTAAGTAATTTCTGTGGCAGTGTTTCTAATGTACTTAATACAGAAAGAAGCTAGACATGTTGACATGGTTCTAGGACAACAAGTAAACGCCTTGGTAAATTTAAATGTGTGAATATTCCCAGCAGAAGGTGATTGCATTGTCTGTTAAAAAGGTCAGCATGTTTTCTTCCTATTTCTTTTACAAGAAAATATAAGCTATTTGTTAGCAACTGTAAGATATGCTATAGCATCTGTGATAAGAATAAGTATTTGCTGGCTGCTGCTTGATTTCACTTTATGTCAGATTAACATACAAGGTACTCTGCAGCTTGATATTTTCAGACTGCTGCACATGCACTGCTTTACCTGTATACATTGCTGCTTACAGAACTGAGAAAACAGCTTTGCAATTTATATGTTGGATATCTTGTATTTTGACTGGAAAGAAGGTTTATTCTTTTATTTCATTATAAAACAGAAAGCAAAATAGTTTCTTCAAATATAACCTTCCATACGTAAACAATATATATAAAATTGTATTCTTAATTTTATTTTACAGAAGTAAATCTGCAGTATGTAGGAAGACAAAAAATGGGAACTAAGGAAAAAAAAAAGCAGCTCTTTGAAAATTTTTTGAAAACCTACTGAAGATGTATTTAGAAACTGGAAGATTTTTAGAAATTGGAAGATTCTGGAATCAGAGAGCACGATGAGCCAAAAGATGAATCTAGAATGACTGATGTAATGAATGGGGCCCTCCAATCTCTGAGCAGCATCAAAGTACTAGAAGTTGCTAGATAATGCTGTTCCAGACTCTGTAAAAAAAGCAGTGACTGCTGGTGATTTTCTTTAAACAACAGCTCTAGACTGGCTTAATCTTGTAATGTCTTAGTGGATGTTTTTGCACAGTAGGGGACATACACTGCAGCAAAAAAAATCTCCATTGTTACAGCTGTGTTTGGAATTCCAGTAATCTATATCAGTTTCATCAATAAACCTGTTGTCAACTAAAATAATGTCTGAATTAATTTACAGAATGTTTGCGCTAGTTCAAATTTAAAAACACTCTGACATGAATTATTACTCTTATAGAAATTGTTCTTTTGTGCTTAGATAGCAAGCAAAAGGATCAGGTATACTGAATGCTGGAAAAATTATAGGATAAGACAATGACCCAAATATATTTGCAACCTGTGTTTGTATTCTCAAATATAGAGAGGATTTAGCAAATAACCTCTATTGAAAACTGGATTTCTATTAGCCAGGATATTCAACCAGATTAATCAACATTTGAAACTGAACAATTTGCTGAACAATTGTGGAAATTCTTAGAACTGAGATTTCACCAGATTGTCCAGCTGCCTGATAAGCATGTTCAAATGGCTTTGAATATTTATTTTAGTGGAGGCAGTTGTACAGAAAAAAACTGCAAACAGATAACACTATGTTTTGCTTTTTCAAAGATATGCATTTAAATAATTTTTAGATCTTCCTGGAAATATGAGATGTGGATGCTACTGACACAAGAAACTATTACTTTATGTGCCCAATATAACGATTTGCAGTCTGAACTTACTATATTTCAAAAGTCCTGGGATTCCTGTTCTTCAGGATTTCTGGAAGGAGAACCGTAACTGAGTGGAAATGGGCATGTGTAAGAGACATTGTGTACTCTGACAAAGCAACTCATCTTGAGTGTAAAGGAAGCCCTGGGCACAGGAGAAACACTGAAATGTAATAGTTATCCTAGTACTCCACTTCTCGTCTGTGCTATATTAAAACAGGATGCAGCTGAATGTTTGCAAGTGCTTTTGAAGAGTTCACACAAAGAAAACAATAGCTTCCAGAGGGACAGAGATTTCTGCTGAATTGTTTGTGTATCATTGTGACAGAAACAAAAGGAAAGTAAGATACACAGAACAAATTTTAGTTCTGCCATATTGCTGAACAAAAGATGGTTTGTTCTTTTAGAAGAGGTTCCCCCTCTGGCCTCACTCTCACTAAAAAGAACAAAGCTTTCATTCAAAGAATTTGATTAAAAATATAATTTGAAAAAAACAGGTCTAGAAATGAGAATGTTACTATGAATAACACCCAATAAAAGATCATGGCTAATCTTCTTTACATTATTTTCATTTCACTGCTAAATTATTAAACAGCAATTTTTCAACTGCTTTGAACTCTGAAATAGCATTTTCTGCAATACTTATGCTCTCTGGTACACTGCATCAATCAAATCCGGCTGCCACAGATTTCAAATAGCTTGTTGGAAAAATGTGGTGATTTAACATGCTGCCTGTACTGCGCCTTGACAAAACTGAGAAGTAGCGAGAACATTTCCATTTAAATTAATTGTCCACTATTAACTTCCTAATGGAGTTTTGGTTAATTAACAATTATTTACATGTGAAACATTAAGACATTTTAAACCAGTCCTTAACCCTCTCTCATTCTTCATTTGCCATAAAGCCAAATGAAAACCTGTAAATGAAGCTGTTGCTGAATCAAGGATTTTAGCACTGCCTCTGGTCGATAATAAGAGCTAGTTGTAGCAGTGATCAGTACACTGGCATGAGATCACATATAGAAGAATGCTTCAAGGTACCATCAATCAGACTCAGATTTATCAAGTTGCAGAGGGAGTCCCCATCCTTCAGCCGGAGTAATACGTGCCCTTCTGCATCATATGACACAGCTGCAGGCGTGTGGCTGGTGTCCGTGTCTCTATAATCAATCTCTTCCTTCACAGGAATAGAAAAGCTTTCATTTCTAGGTAGGTTACTCGGTATTTTTTTCACTGGGAAGAAGGTTTCTTTCTTAATTCTGTATGATCATGGAAAAGTGATTGCCACTAGTTTAAACATAGAACCCATTGTCATACAATAAATGGAAAGAATGATTTCTCCTGCTATTAAATGTGAAGTAGTTTGGACTGGAATTTGTCTGAGAATCCCAATTAAAATAAGAACAAGAAAAGAAATTGTGGTTGGACATCTAGAAACCAGAAATCAAGTAAATGCAAAAACTTTGTGTTCAAAAGCATTACAATCCAAATGAAAAATAACAGACTGACAAATTACTGTTGACAACCCACTAGGAACTGAAGCTGTTATATGGCTGTTTTCAGAGAATGAAACTTGTGACTGATATGAACCTGACAACAGGGCTGAGCAACTTGTGCACACAGTGCTATTTCAGCAGGCACACTCTGTATCAGGTGAACTGGAAGCTGTGGGTAAAACAGAGCCCTGGTAAGACAAAAAAGGGGTTGACAGGGCTGCTGTGAGGCTGGCTAACTGCTATATAACCTGCTGCCTGGGAAGAAGGCTGCACCAACGGAATCAGAATCTTGGACAGCCTTAAACCCTCTCTGAGGCTCTGTGGGGTTTGCTGAAGGGGATTGGGGATAGTGGGAAAGGAGGTCAGATGGTTGCAGGCTGAGCAGGTGCCATCGAGGCCCTTGGCAATCAATGGCTGCAATTGCTGTTCTGCCAGCGGGACATGCGATACCTCGGCTGGGCAGAAGGATGCACAGCAGAACTGCCAGATGAACGAGACTTGGCAAGCCTGAAGGTGGGGATGGAAATCTGGAGCCTCTGGCCAAAAGCAGGGAATTAGTCGGGTTCAGTCGAGATACAGAATACTGCAAGCAGAATTGCAATTCACTCAATGTTCCTACCTAATCTTGTCTTTATAGCCATTTCATATGTATGCATTGTTTCATTTTTTCTTTCATGTGCTTTATAATTTATAGTTGGATAAAACACAATAATGTTAACGTAGCTGTGAAGACAATTGAGGTTCATGTTAAAAATGTGTAGAAGAGAACAAAACCGCAAATCTCCAAAGTATTCTTATTTTGCACAGGAAACAAACTTTCAATTTTTTTATAGGAAAAACATATATTTTTCCTATATTAGCATCCACACAAAGAAGCAAAAATGAGAGACCCAAGCTTTTAAAAACAGCATGCAT